>NC_059381.1:1939027-2094027 GCF_019703515.2 Myxocyprinus asiaticus | reverse complement strand
CACCCTAGCAACCACCTAGTAATGCCCTAACAACCACTGAAAACACCCTAGCAACTGCCTAGCAATACCCTAACGACCACCAAGAACACACTAGCAACCACCTAGCAACATACTAGTGACCACTCAGAACACTCTTGCAACTGCCTAGCAACGCCCTTGCAACCACCAAGAACACCCTAGCAATGCCCTAGCAACCACCCAAAACACCCTAGCAACTACCTAGCAACCACCTAGAAATGCTTTACCAACCACCCAGAACACCCTAGCAACCATCTAGCAATGCCCTAGCTCTCACCCAAAACAACTAAGCAACTGCCTAGCAACAACCCAGCAATGCTCTAACAACCACCAAGAACTCCATAGCAACTGCTTAGCAACAACCTGGCAATGCCTTAACATCCCTAGCCTAACGACCCTAGCCACTACCTGGCAACACCTAAATGACCACCCAGAACTTCCTAACAACCACCCAGAACACCCGAGCAATTAATCTAGTTACATATTACTTTTTGTGCATTTCAATATTTTAGCAAATAAAAACGTTAAATATCACACATCACTTTTGCACTGTTCATTCAAGTAACGTGATAAGCTTTTTTCTACATGAATATGTCATTAGAAGTCAGTGGACACACGGCCCATAGAGTGCTAGTGAAACTGTTCTTCAATAAGACTCTATGTCAGGTACCATTCAAATCAATGGCACAAAAGATCGATGTTGATTGGACAAGAGGCTTTAAACACATAATTTCTGGGTGCCACCTGGACGCTGTGCCTCTCTGGGAGTTTATGGGAGCTTCGTGAGCGCTATTCGCATTGGATCTACATTTGATTTTGTTGCGAGCATAGTTAATTATTTTCATGTTTGAGTAGTAGTCTGAGCACTTTTTGGGAGCAACACTGCAGACACCAAAGACAACAGTCTGTGCAGCCTACTTAGACAGCATTTTTATGCATCACAGGTGTGCTCCCTTCATGAAGTCTGTTCCAAAATTAGGCCAGCCCATGCTTTATTCACTAGTGAAAATCTCACTAGGATTTGTGTCTCTTTCAGTCAAGACCTCACAGTTCTGATCAAGTCCAAACATGCCTGAGATTGCATGTGTGTGAGATCGCTGACCTCAAGAATTGTCCAGTGTTTGTGTTTTCCAGTGATGCCAACCGGCTTCGAGAGAGCCAGTGCTATAACCTTGCCAGAGAGAGTGTTAGGCCACTAAAAATATACGTGATTACTGGTGCAGCCCTGCAGCTCTGAGAGCCAATGAAAGTACTGATGAGTGAAGCCCAGCCAGAGAGAGAGAACACGGAAACAAGCGCTGGCCAGCGGCCATAGTAAACCTATTGATCCTGCGCTCGGCCTATCTCTGTATGACAGCCTATTCCCACCTCACACACACACACACACACACACACACACACACACACACACACACCCATTACTGTATCGGCTCCTCATCTGTGTGTGTATGAGAGAGAGATTTTACTCGCTCTCTTTCCCCATCCGCCCATTTTCAGGAGTGGATTTGAGTGTTTCGTGGCCTGTTTTAGAGCCTTGTTTCTGTAAGTCCTTGCCTATTTTTGTTAATGCAATACTAGTGTACAGTATGTGCACTATGTACTGTATTCTGCCAACTATTTAAAAAAACGATATTTGAAACAGTACGCAACAGCTGACTTTTCAAACAGTAATATGCAACACTGTGGTCACGGGGCATAACCTATGGTAACAGGGCATTTTTAATTTAGCGTTTGGCAACCAGTTAATTAACTGTTTATTTTGCCTTTTAATAGCTTACTATTTGTATAAAAATGTCTGAACTTAGCACAGTAGCACATTTTGACTATTTGTTTTCCACAAAGGTAGTAGGTTATTATTCCATGCACACTGAAAATTCACATAATGTGCACAATATGCCAGTGGGGAAGCATAGACTATTGTTTTTTGTGTCTGCTAAATTTCCCCAAAAACTACAACTCAAACAGCGATTATATAATTAATTAAGCTCAAAACCATTTTTGCAACAATTAAAAGTGCTTATATGCAAAATATCTGATTGTAAATAACAGAGAGTGTATCCAAACACAGCGGCCCTTTTACATTTCATACGCTATCAGTCATGTACGACACCATTTCGGTTATTAGCTGTTTGTTGTGTAGTCTCGCCCATTTGACAGCTCAACCAATCATCATTTAGAGAAGTCTGGCATCCAGTCGGGACAAAAATATAATGATTGAACGCCCAATGTCCAAAATCAAATGTGGATCCAATGCAAATAGTGCTCATGAGGCTCCTATAGACTCCCAGAGAGAGGCACGGGATCTAGTCGGGACCCAAAATGACATGTTTAGAGCCTTTTGTCCAATCAATATCGATCTTTAGGGCCATTGATTTGAATGGTACCGATATTTGCCTAAGACTCCCGTTGAAAGATGGCTTCAATAGCAGTATGTTCACTGACTTCAATGAACATATGCATGTAGAAAAAAGGCGGATTGCATTACTTAAAGGAATATTCCAGGATGAATACAAGTTAAGCTCAATCGACAGCGTTTGTGGCATAATGTTGATTACCACAAAAAAGTGAATGGGGCAAATTTTTGGAGGGTTTAAAGGCAGAAATGTGATGCTTATAATTTATAAAAGCACTTACATTAATTCCTCTGTTTCAACTTGTGTATTATTTGAGCTGTAAAGTTGTTTAAATCGCTGTTTACATGGACTACAGGGTTTAGGGTGTTTTGTCATCATGGCAACGAAGTTGTAATATTGACTATAACTTTACACAAACTTACGGTTAGAAAGTGATTTTATCACACTGAAATCATGTTAACATGCATATTGTCTTGTTGCTATACTTTTGCAACGGTGAGTATTTTAACGTTTACGGATTGACCCCATTGGCTCACATTGTAAGAGTCTCACTGTAACACAGATTGTTGCTTTATTTTCTTATTTTTAAAGAAAAGAGGGACAAGTCGAACAGTGCTGCAGTGTTGTGTGATATGCAAGGCCAACCTTACCATTAGGCTAGACTGGGCTCCAGTCCATGGGTCCCGCCCAGTAGGGGGCCCCACCTTTACCCAAATATAACGTATGTCAAC
Organism: Myxocyprinus asiaticus; assembly: GCF_019703515.2. Taxonomy (NCBI): domain Eukaryota; kingdom Metazoa; phylum Chordata; class Actinopteri; order Cypriniformes; family Catostomidae; genus Myxocyprinus; species Myxocyprinus asiaticus. Next base: position 2,090,924 of record NC_059381.1, on the reverse strand, counting down.
TAATTAAACGGTCATAAAGAAATATGGATTGCGAAAAATTTCTAAATATTATCATACTAATATATCGTCCTTGGAAATACTATAACAACCTAAACACCAACTAATGTAATCTGAATCCGGGATTAGAAACAAACAGCTCAAGGAATGAATATTTTTGCTGAACACAACAGAAGGCTGGAACAAACTTTTTATCATGAAACCAAAGACAAATTATTTCCAGGATTACCTCTTACTGTTGCCTGAATTCTGTCATCGCCCACGTGCTCTTATGATGGAAATTAATTCACTAGTCAGTGACTGCATGCAGCTGACGCGCCAGATATATTTCTATATTTGTCTCCAATTTTATCAGCTAATTTTAAAGAAAATGTTCCCTATATGCTTACTTTTTCACATAAAATTTTTACAAATGAAATAGGGGGTGTGGGCGAAAAACACGTCTCGAGATCCCTAAATTCTGATTTGCGCTCCATCAGAATCGCATCCTCTTGTTGTGCTGTCTGCTGAAGGGTTGGTTTGTTCTCTGTATAAGCTGCACATTGCCTGTACAGCTGAAGTTTTGCTTACTGCCCCCTGAAGAAAACAGCTGGTACATCAAACTTGAATTGCTCAGGAATATTCCGATGGTCCGAGGACATGATTAATTGTTAATTTTTTTTAACACGTTATTTTTATATTATTAATTGCACTGAATTATCACGTTAAATCGACAGCCCTAGTTGCAACTAAAACTTTCAAGGTCATACCGTCATACATTTTTGGCACATATATCGCTCGCTATTCATTCTTCATATAAGTTCTTCGCTGCGGGGGCTGTCCAGTCCAAAGGTGCTGAACAAACAGGCCCAGACTTTCACCAATATATTCAGTTTGTTTTCTCAACAGGAAAATAATGCAGAAAACCTGTCAAAAATGTAAATATTATGTAATGTTATCAGGGTGCAGAAAGGTATTAAATATTAATGCATGTCATAAAATAAATAATGATTGTTTTTGTAAGACAGGGTTTCAGAGGCTAGGCTGATCTTTCCAAGGATCAAAATATATCGATACTTTATTAAATGTCGCTTTGTCTCTTAAAAACTGAAAGATGTGAGACAAATAGTTGCACATAATGGACTTATGAGTATTCTGAGGCTCACAAGCATTTTTACATGCTATTGAGATAATTATTTTGGGAAACATGCTGTAATGGTAGCTGCTTATGTGCTACTTAGTGCTTCGGGAAACCCAGCCATAGTGTATTTTTATCCATTGTTATGTCTATTTTTATTTATTTTCCTGATATATACACCAACGAGCCAAAACATTATGACTACCTGCCTAAAATGCTGTTGGTCCTCCGCATGCCGCCAAAACAGTGCTGACCCGCCAAGGCATGGACTCTACGAGACCCTTGAATGTGTCCTGTGTTTTCTAGCAACAAGACTTTAGCAGCAGATCCTTCGAGTCCTGTAAGTTGCGAGGTGCAGCCGCCATGGATCGGACATCCCACAGATGCTTAATTGGATTGAGATCTGGGGAATTTGGAGGCCTTGTTCAACACCTTGAATTCACCTTGAACAATGTGTGCAGTGTGCAGAGTGCATTATCCTGCTGAAAGAGGCCACTCCCATCAGGGAACATCATTGCCATGAAGGGGTGTACCTGGTCTGCAACAATGTTTAGGTAAGGTGGTACCTGTCAAATTGACATCCACATGAATGGCCGGACCCAGGGCTCCCTCCGCCGGCTTGTCGTCTTCCCAGAGTGCATCCCGGTGCCATCACTTCCCCAGGTAAACGGCGCACACGTACACGGCCATCCACATGATGTAAAAGAAAAGAGGACTCATCGGACCAGGCGACCTTCTTCCACTGCTCCAATGTCCAGTTCTGATGCTCGTGTGCCCTTTGTAGGTGCTTTCAACGGTGAACAGGGGTCATCATGGGCACTCTGACCAGTCTGCATCTACACAGCCCCATACGCAGCAGGGTGTGATGCACTATGTGTTGTGACACATTCCTCCCATAACCATCATTAAAATTTTCTGTGACTTGTGCCACAATAGACCTTCTGTCAGTTCAGACCAGACGGAATAGCCTTCATTGCCCTCATGCATCGATGAGCCTTGGGCGCCACCCTGCACCCTGTCGCCGGTTTGTGGTTTGTCCCTCCTCGGACCACTGTCGGTAGGTACTCACCACTGCTGACCCAGAGCACCCCACAAGCCTTGCCATTTCAGAGATGCTCTGACCCAGTCAACTGGCCATATCAATCTGGCCCTTGTCAAAGTTGCTCAGGCCTTTACTCCTGCCCATTTCTACTGCATTCAACACTTTGACTATGAGAACTGATTGTTCGCTTATCATCTAATCTACCCAGACCTTGACATGTGTCCTTGTTAGGATGTGATCAATGTTATTCACTTCACCTGTGAGTGGTCATAATGTTTTGGCTCATCAGTGTAGATTTATGCCATTCCATTTATGATTCCTAGAGTGGAGTTCAAGCAGACTGATTACAGAATGTTTTTGGTATCACTCACATATAATGCTTCTGTTCTCTCTGTGTTTGTAGCTAATGCCTGAAGCACTCAGCGCTAAGCTTATATGGTTCTCTCTGAAATACCTTACATTTTCATTTCCGAAATTGTAGCACAATACTTTATGGTGTAGGTAGGGCCCTAACAATGAATCCAGCCCAGGGGCCCCTGCCACTCTAAGTCCAGCCCTGGTGATATGTTACACTTTTATTCGCTAAAATATAAAAAATGCACAAAGAGTGATATGTCATTTATATAGTTTATTTGTGCATCATATTAAACCTGTCATTGCCGCATTTCTTATGAAATGTTAGGGGAAGTCATGCTTCTTGTGTAGTCTTAAAGCAATCACCACTGCAATATGCATAATGCATAAGCAATACGAGTACTGGTAGTATGCCACTGATTCCAAACATCGCCATTCTAGCAACTTAAAAAAGTCAGACACGAAATCAAAGAGCCAAATAGAGAGAAAGACAGAGAGAGACAAAGTGACCTTGAAACACTTTGAGTGAATAGCATTTCCCAGTGAAGAGACAGTAAAAACTCTATGAACATAAACTCTTCTAGATTTATTACATCTCAAGAATTACAGTTTAAATGACTCTAGACTCCCAAAGTTATCGATCGATCAGCATGTGATCTGTGATCGAGAGGCAGAGAAATGCCATATGGAGCAGAACGGATTATGGGTGCTGTGGTCATGATGCTCTACGGCTGACTGATGCATGATGGGACAGAATAACACATACACACACAGACACACACACACACACACAAATCTGAGCTGTATTGATTATCTCCCAGGCTGTTTTATTCTCTCTCACACAAACATAGAGTGCACCATCAGATACAGAGTGACTCAAGTTTAAAAGTTACAGTCAGACTAGAACAATAATTCGTCTTTTTAAAATGTCATGTAAAAGTCCAATTTTTGCTAAATCGGACTAACAGACCTTGAAGATAGGTTGGACCTGTAAAGCATCAGAGCGTTTCTTCAGCATGGCCTTGAGTGTGATGTTTTATATGAGAGCTCTAATGGCAGCATGCCTTGACTGCAGACGCCTCCTGCATTCATTGCTGATGAACACTGAACAGCCCTGAGCTGATCATCTTCACACGTCCATGAGGAACTGTCTGAAACCCATCATAGACCCCCAACCCCCTATATCTTCTGCCTTCCTCACATGACCATGTGGCAATTCATCTTTAGTGAGCAGACACGGCTACAGCAGCTCACACTCATGAGTCACCTTTCCTGCCTCCCTCGACAACACAGAAATTACCCTGAAACCGATTCTGCGATCAATAACAACAGACCTACCAATCAAGAGTGCCGACCCGGGGTTGAGAACCAATCAGCAACACAACACAACAACACTCCTGTTTTGAGCGTGTGAGGAAATGCTAGAATAACAGCAAACATCGCATTCACAGGTGAGCAAGGGGACTTTAAAAGGTCATTCCAGTTAGAGGATTGAAGGGGTTTATACAGTCTAAAATTATAAAGAATAATTCTAAAGAAGAGTATATTCCGGAATATTCCTTTAAGAAATGCTGTTACAAAGGGTGCTTCTTGCTCTGACAAACATACACTTCAATTATAATTCTGAAATTTGACAGCAATCTGATATATGGCACATGTAAAATACATACAGTGAATGTTATATAGTTATATGGTTTTAACTGATATAAAATGTCACACAAATATATAGCCATCAAATTTGGACATATATTGTATGTTTTATATGTCTGAAACCAAAATATGTTTCGGCATTTGTTTGAGAGAATATTGTCATTTCTGTATTATTTTAAAATGCATGTTGCATACAGTATATGCACAAATGCATGACATATTTTCGTGTTATTGTAAAACATATTCACAAGATTAGTCCTTATGCGCTATGTATTTTATGTGCATTGTCTAACATATATCAGTTTTGTTCATGGGGTAAATTTCGGATCCAGATTTGCTAGATATTTACAACTAGAATAGGTCACGAATTGTATTTTGGATAAGAAATGAATATTGCATCATACAATAGTGCAGTGGATTAGCCCATGCTCTTACTCTGGCATCATTTTAACTGCAGTAAGAATGATGTGGCGACTGTAAACACCCACCATTAGAAATAAAAGCGAATGTCGAGCACTTACTGACCATGTGCAAAAGGTCACGCCTGTTCATGTGGAGATGGGCCTTTAGAATCCAGCTGTCCATCATATCTGTTGCTCTAGAGACATAAATGCATGTTGGGCCATAAGCAACCAAGTCCAAAACACATAGAAAGAGACTTAAATAAGAGTTAGAATAAAGTTGGTAGGGACATTGCAAGGAGAATAATATTTCAAATGTTGGAATTAAAGAAATGTGAGAACATTAATCTGGTAATATAGGAAAATAACATTATTTTCTCATACAACAAGTTTCAGTTTACCATTTCTCTGGCCCTCGACTTTTTCTATGAAGAATAAACAGGCTTACAACTGACCAGTATAGGACTGCACAACATGATGGGAAAATGCTATATGTAATATGTAAACATGTTGGAGTATGCGATTAACCTGTAATGTGTCTAAATTAAATTAAATTGCCTTAAAGTACATCTACATCAAGAAAACAGTCCAAGGGACATAAAGTGACATTCTGTCAAATGTATTATCCAGCATTAAACAAGTGGAAATCTAAACAAAGTGTGGGATAAATTAAAAAGCTACATGTGCTAGATAACTTCTCAAATTAAACAAATTATGGGGAGAATGGAGCATTGACGCCACGACATTTTTCCACACTTTCTGCTTTCCGACTCCCCTCACTCCCACATAAACTTTTTCCCGAATCAGTTATCTGTGCAGTTATTCTAGCATATTAAAATCATGCACCTTTAATCCACCCCATTACCTAGACAGTCATTCAAATTCAAAGCTGACATCCTGAAAAGGGCGCTTAAAGCAGAATACATTGTGCCGCATGCAGGACGTTTTTTTTTCTCAGACAGAAAATATTTGTACACGAAAAGCATACTTCATTAAATCTATTATTTTGATTGTTTGACCTATGTTACAAATGGAAATTCTCCCTTGCAATCTACAGAAAATTATCTGTATGCAGTAATCACAAACGACTGTGATTCGTGCATTCTGAACAGCGCTGAGAAAAGTAACAGGTGACACGTGACAGTGAATTTTATAAGCTGCTTCCGAAACGGTCGGACAATAATTTACACATGAATAATGAAACTGAGAAACTCTACTAGTCATTAAAATGAAAATAAAAACATAGTATAAAGTTCAAGTATTTTTTTATGAGGTACAATTGCCCAAATGTTGGTTGGGACACTTCAGATTTTGTGAAAGTTGGTAGGGGCATGCCCCTGTCAACCCTACCTTAATCTATGCCTATGGTTTAAACAATTGATGTAACATAAATGTTTTATATTATGGAGTTGGGGTGATATTAGCATTTACAGCTGCTAGTCAACGAATCAATGGCCTTCCGGATCGGAAATGTCCGAAAACACCCAGGGAATTTCCAGCCAATTACCTACTGTTCGAAATTGAACCAGAAATCGTTTTAAAAAATTTTGTCACAATCTTAAGATTTCTCATGACAAGCTTGGCAAATGACAAGAATGTTCTTAGAACTAAAAAAAATAAATGTAGATCAGGTTTAATCTATCAAGCTGACAGTCTGGGAACACTACAATACACGTTTGCATATGAACCTCATTATTATTGTCCACATCATTTTTTTTCTGGATGAGCAATATTAGAGTTGGCCTGTCTTTCTCTTTGACTTTGTGCCTCAGTTTTGTCCTGTGAAGATAAACGAGTTTGCTTTATGTTCACTTCATTTCTCAGTGTATCAGTGGCCTGATGATCTTTCCGCAACCACACCTAATTTTCCTCGTAAGTGAATTCACCTTATTAGCGGCGGATCTCAGGAAATATGATTTGATCTCTTGAACGCACCATAATATTTCAGGGCGGATCAGGCAGGTGGCTGTCAGGCGGCGAAACTCTGTGATAGTTTACAGTAAAATATTGCCCTCTTCACCGCACACGCCAACACAACCCCAAACAAGCCTGGCACACGTAGGCCAACCCAGAGCAGTGAGGGGTTAATGAAACACTGCTCCTTCTTTAATTGAAAAGAGAGAGCGAGGCTGCCACGGTCGTGTTCCGCGCTCCGTTATTGCCGGTAATAAGTGAGCTCTTGGAGATGAACGGTTCACCTGTGTGAAGGTTAATGAAGATCCACACACGCAGCGCTCGCTCTGGACATGAGGGTTAACCATTTCTCCCGCTACCTCTGCCCTGCCACCCCCCACCCCTCGAGAAACCACTCCAATGAGGACTGGGCCATTCGTCTCGAGGAGGACATGACAAGATAAGGATGGACACAGGACAGAGACATAAACCCTCTCGATATGGGTGTGATAATTCTAGAACTGTATATATTATATCAAATCTCATTTATGCATAATATGGATAAACACCATGTTACTAAATCTTTTACCCTATGCCATTGTCAATCTCACCGATGCCACTGGTTCAGTTGACAATGTCCCAAAAAGCCATTGTTTTTCTACTTTATTTATTGGCATCACAGCTGAATAAAATGATTTACAGTCAAACACTGATGTTACAACTCAAGACTTGAGTGACAGCCAGAAGAACAATCATGTTTTGAGTTTAAAAAAAGGGGGAGAAAAAACATGTTTATTAATTGATTTCATCAAGATCTTCCAAATTTGAGCTACTCTGAGACCCGTTTGGAGGATTATGGCGCAGAACTGCACTGCCATTTATTTTTACTCGTCTAAGAAGTTGATGTGATGGCGTGAGGGGAAAAAAAGGCACTAATATCACACCATCCCATCTACTGACATAATTTATTCATGGCCAGAAATGCACTTGAGACATTAGTAATTACCATCTCGCTCTTTTGCAGTTTGACACACAAGCTGTGCTTTAATTCCTGGTGTATAAAACCACTCCAGAGTAGGAAATACTTCCTGCCCGTTCATTAGCCTTCTCTATTTATTTCCTCCGATGGATTCCACATGCAATCATTTATTCATGCAACGACCACCATCACTCCTCATCAGCACGTCCCAAATGTTGTGGACCGCAGGACACACAACTTAAAACACTTCGGGGGAGCGCAGAGGTGATGAAGATGATGATGAGGTGACAGAGAGATGGAGAGTGTGAAAAACACTCAGATGGACACATGGCAAGAGCAGCACTTTAGTCTTTGTGCAGTGACACTATTGAAATGATAATGGCTGTGAGTCTCTTGTTGTTGGTTCTGAGAAGAAAACAGTGTCTAAGAGTTTCTGAACTGACCAAAAAATGGCTATTCTTTTATCGTTTACTCACACTCATTCGCTCCAAACCTGAATTATTTGTTTTTGTTGTCCGTACAGTGAAAGTTAATGGTGACCAGGGGCTGTTAAGCAATGAAAATGACTCTAAATGGAAATGTAAAAACTATATGTCGGACAGATTTGTATGGTTTGTATGGTTCTTAACCAGAATAAGCTGAAAAGTGGGCCAGACTTTAAGCCTATAGACAAGTGTGGTTCTGTGAGACTATATGAACATTGACTTCTGTTCAAGTTTTAAACCAGCTTTCAAAATCTCTCTGAGACTCACTTCATCAATATGTTTTTGTATTTGAGAACAGAAACACCCAGCTTAGGGATGTAGACCACACTATTAAAAGTGTTTGGGGACTCTGGGCAGATTTTCAACACTATCCTACATTTCCTCAGAGAGGAGAGAAAAGCTAACAGGTTTTTATCTGACACACTCAGTGTGACCTCATCTGGGATGAGCTTCTCAATTAAAGATGAATGCAAGAGTGAAATTCTCCTGGTGTTAGGCGTTTAAGTGTGCTGAAAGATGTTTTGTGTTTTGACCACTTACTATGGAGTGTCGAATATATTCTTTGAGTTTTGTGAGTTTTATTTTGCAGACATTTACAATGTTCTCCTGGCCAAAACAGCAGTGTAAATCAGCTCAAGACAAGGATTTTCCAACATGAAAACGATTCCAGATCAGCAGAAGTGATCAGCTCGACTCATTAACTTTTCCAGATCAGCAGTGAGGATCAACTGAGCACACGGATCATTCCATATCAGCAGAACAGCTCAACGTGAAAATGTTTCCAGATCAGCAGAGGTGATCAGCTCAACGTGAAAATGATTCCAGATCAGTAGAGGTGATCTGCTCAATGTGAAAATGAATTCAGATCAGTAGAGGTGATCAGCTCAATGTGAAAATGATTCCAGATCAACTGAGGTGATCAGCTCGACTTAACTAATGACCTTTTCTGGATCAGCAGAGAGGATCATCTTGACTCATTAACTTTTCCAGATCAGCTCAACACACATACCTTTCCCTACCAGCAGAGATCTGCTCAACATGATAATGTTTCTAGATAAGCTCAATGTGAAAACCATTCCAGATCAGCATAGGTGATCAGCCCAACTCCTTAACTATTCCAGATCAGCTCAACACACAGACCTTTCCATATCAGCAAAGATCAGCTAAACAAGAAAATATTTCCAGATCAGCAAAGATAATCAGCTCAACTCAAACCTTTTCAGAACAGGACAGAGGATCAGGTTGACTCATTAACTTTTCCAGATCAGCATAGAGGATCAGCTCAACACAGACATCTTTACATATCAGTAGAGATCAGTTCGACATTAAAATGATTTCAGATCAGCAGATGTGATCAGCTTGACTAATTTTCTTTTCCAGATCAGCAGTGAGGAACAACTGAACAAACAGATCACAGAGTTCACACAGCTAAACATGAAAATGTTTCCAGATCAGCAGAGGTGATCAGCTCGACTAATTTACTTTTCCAGATCAGCTTAATACACAAACCTTTCCATATCAGCAAAGATCTGCTCAACAGGAAAATGATTCCAATTCTGAAGAGATGATCAGCTCAACTCATGAACTTTTTTCAGATCAGCAGGGAGGATCAACTCAACACATTAACTTTTCTGGATCAGCAGAGAGGATCGGATCAACACACCTACCTTTCCATATCAGCAGGGATCAGTTCAACATGAAAATATTTCCAGATCAGCTCAATGTTAAATCCATTCCAGATCAGCATAGGTGATCAGCCCAACTCATGAACTTTTCCAGATCAGCTCAACACACAGACCTTTACATATCAGCAGAGATCAGACCAACAGAGGTGATCAGCTCAATGTGAAAATGAATCAAGTTTAGCAGAAATGATTAGCTCAGCTCTTTAAATTTTCCGGATCAGCTTGACTTATTAACTTTTCCTTATCAGCACTGAGGATCATTACAACACACAGACCTTTCCATTTCAACAAAGTTCAGCTCAACATGAAACATTTCCAGATCAGCTCAACACACCGAACTTTCCATATCAGCAGATATCCGCTCAATGGAAAAATGATTCCAGATCAGCCGAGGTGATCAGCTCGACTAATTTACTTTTCCAGATCAGCTAATACACAAACCTTTCCATATCAGCAAAGATCTGCTCAACAGGAAAATGATTCCAATTCTGAAGAGATGATGAACATGAAAATATTTCCAGATCAGCTCAATGTGAAAACCATTCCAGATCAGCATAGGTGATCAGCCCAACTCATGAACTTTTCCAGATCAGCTCAACACACAGACCTTTCCATATCAGCAGAGATCAGATCAACAGAGGTGATCAGCTCAATGTGAAAATGAATCAAGTTTAGCAGAGATGATTAGCTCAGCACTTTAACTTTTCCTTATCAGCACTGATGATCAGCACAACACACAGACATTTCCATTTCAACAAAGTTCAGCTCAACATGAAACATTTCCAGATCAGCATAGGTGATCAGCCTAACTCATGAACTTTTTTCAGATCAGCTCAATGCACAGACCTTTCCATATCCACAGAGATCAGCTCAATATAGAAATGATTCTACATCAGCATAGGTGATTAGCTTGACTCGTTAAATTTTCCAGAATAAAACAGAGGATCAGCTCAACATGTGAACATTTCCAGATCTGTAGAGGATCCATTACTTCGGCTGACATTAGCATGAAAACACCAATCAGGCAAGTGTAGTATGGAATTCTGGGTAAATTGTGTTCCCTCCCAAAAAAACTAAATCTGGGTTACAGTGAGACATTTACATGGGAGTGAATGGGGCCAATCTGTAAATGCTAAAATACTAAAATAAGCATTTCTTAAAGGAATATTCTGGATTTAATACAAGTTAAGCTCAATAGACAAATTTGTGGCATAATGTTGATTACCACAAAAATGAATTTAGACTAGTCCCTCCTTTTCTTACAAAGAAAAAGCAAATATCTGTTACAGTGTGGCACTTACATTGAAAGTGAATGGGGCCAATCTGTAAATGTTAAAATACTCACTGTTTCGAAAGTATAGCCACAAGATGTAAACAATATGTGTGTTAACATGATTTTAATCTGATAAAATCGCATACCAATCTTTTCTGTGTAAAGTTATACAACTTTGCTGCCATGATGACCCTCTGTAAATCCTGTTATCCTGCAAAACGTCAGTTTAAACAACTTTAAAGTTCAGATAATGCACAAGTTTTAACAGAAGATTTAATGTAAGTGCTTTTATAAAATTATAAACTTCACATTTTTGCCTTTAAACATTCAAAAAATTGGCCCCATTCACTTCCATTGTAAGTGCCTCTCTATAACACAGATTTTTGCTTTTTTTAAAGAAAAGGAGGGACGAGTCAAAATAATTTTTTGTGCAAATCAACATTATGCCACAAATGCGGTCGACTGAGCTTAACTTGTTTTAAACCCAGAATATTCCTTAAATGTTATCACTTTAAGTTAACACACACATACACACAGACATACGTATGATTTGCTCATTATCTCATCCTCTATAGTTAACAAGCCTTGACAAAATTCCCTGGCAGAATATACTAATTTATCTCTCTTTCTCTGGTTTGGTAATGAGTCTTGAATAAATATGTGATTGTTAGGCGGGTTTACTCTGTCTTGACAGATAGCAGCTTGTGTTATCCAGATTAGTTAATGAGAAACCAGAGACTGAGATTACAGGATCTGTAGAGACTCTCCCTTAAACATGAGCTTATCAGAGTAACCGAAACACGAGTCTCACTTCTTACAAATGCAACATGAATTATTATCTGTAAAGTCTCTGTTTGCCTGATTCTGATACACAGGGTAAATGGATAAAGTGAGAAAGTGGAAAGCAGACAGACAGGATGTGTGTGTGTGTGTGTGTGTGTGTGTGTGTGATGTGAAAGGGAGTTGAGAGGAATAAAATGACCAAACGTCTCTTTGATTTTCGGTCTTTCAAGGAATTTTACAAAACCATGACCATGTTTTTTAAGACCCCATGAAAAGGCAGTTTTATTTCCTGTGTTGACATATTTTCTGTTTGGTCAGGACATATGAAACAGCTTGTTTTTTTGTTTTTTTTAAATATCCAACCTTGATTTGCTACTTATTGCTCGTCTGTGACTTGTCTTTTCCGTGGCCTCCGTCGTGTACTTGCTCGAGTGTTGTTTAATTTAGCTTCAATAGCTAACTGCTTTGCCGAATATTACAATTTTACCTCTGACAGCTACTGTCTACCTGTCAAATATTTGTGAAAGAAAATCAATATTTTATAATCTTTCCATATTACCCTGTATCAGGTCAACAGCTTTGAGTTTCAAGAGAGAGAGTGAGTGAATTCAGTAATATTGAAAGAAGTTGCTTTGCTTGTCCTTATACGTAGCTCCTTTAGCATGTCCTTCATACAATAGTTTACAAGTACAGTCTATACTTCACTTGAAAGTATATCATCTTATGGGACCAGCGACCCCTCATCATAGTCATCTGCTATCACTTCAGACAGTATGAAGCAACCAGAACCTTAAATTAACCAGTTGAGAGATAGAGAGATAGTTCACAGTTCTAGCTGAGCTGATCAGTGTTTAAACTTCCTACAGTGGCACAAACCCTCATTATCCTCACATTATCTCAGCGTTATCTTAATGTTATCTTAATGTTAGCCACTGTCTTATCTCTGCTAATCGTGTAAGAGCATGCTGCATCATTAAACTGATTTGTTTCTTGTGCTTCTGGTTAAATTAAGGGGTCCGACTTTATGGTTAGGTTTAAGTGGGGTATGAGTTATCATGAACGAATGTTCAAAACACAGTTTCTCTTTCTTCTGTGGTACACAACAGGGCTTTTCACGTTACTGTCATGGTTATGTCTGGGTAAGGTGTTAGACTTTATTGTTAGGTTTAGGTTTGCATCAAAATATGTGTTGTGTAACACGGAAAAAAGGAAATATCAGGGTTTAACCTCCTGAGACCCCGCGTCCACATGCGTGGACATTACGTTTTGGCATCACTATAGGCTATGCATGATTTCATTTCATGTAAACCGACTGATCTCAGTTCAGGAGACTCTAGGCTGTTATTAAAGGGTTAAACTTTCAACATACAGAGTCATGTGACAAAACAACATGGCGCTGATCACATTGGAGTTTGTCTTTGGGAGAAATGGCAACAAAACTACATTTTGTAAGAAACCTCATCAAGTTTTTACATTCAAACCTGTTTGAGTCTCTAGTTTCATCTGATATGCCATTTTTAAATTTCATTGATTTATCGCGAAACAGCACGCTGTTAAACACACTGACCACGTGCGTGGACTACAGGCTCATTTTCAGTTCAAATATCCAATATTCACTGTCTGTGCATTATCACATTGAGAATAAACTGATGCATCCAAAAACTGATAAATGTGTCTTTCAGAGGCTTTATATGGAGTTATGATGAAAATAAGGTGCATTTCAAACTGTTCTGAGACCAGTGCAGACAGACAGCACACTGGAGGTTAAGTCATGCACTAAATAGGGAGCAAGGGAGCATCCTTTAGCTCTCTATGCAGTTAAGTGCGTTCACTCCTAAAATCTGATCAAAAGTTCAGTTTCAGGCTGCAGATGATGTTTGGATCACTCAACATGTTTGACAGACATGAGACAATGATAATCAGTACATAGATTCAGAATTTATAATGTATCATTTTATTTTAACATGATTGACAGTGATTGGATGATGCTGGACATTACTTTGAATCAGAATTAATTATGATAATTTCTGATGTAATGTCTGTAACGTCTCAAAAACATGAATAATCAACACTCCTGGAAACATCATGAACTATTAAAAAAAAAAAAACTGACTTTTTTATAGCTTGGTATTATTTAAAATAATACCAAAAATAATAACTTGGTCCCGCTGTCCACATATGTGGACATAATTTTTTTTGTGTGTGTAATGTTTCTTAGGGGCTACTAGTTACAAATCAAAAGGAAGAATGGAAAATGCACACAGCAGTCACACAGGGGTCTCAGGAGGTTAAAACAACATGAGGGAAGTGTATGTGATTGGTTAGTCTGAAAGTCGTATGTTTTTGCACAATCCAACATGCACGATTTCTTACAATTTTCACATCTCGTATTATTCGTACGACTTCTCATGAGATCGGGTTGAGTGTGACGCTGTTGGAAACAAACATTACAAACGAGATCTCTTTAATATCTCAATTGTTTCTCCTAGACAGCAATGAGAAGAAATGGAAAGTCTCCTGCTTCTTAGATGTTTCTCATTAAAACTCCTCTAGTGTTTCTGATCTCAAAATTTACTCAAACATTTCATTCTTGAGTTTGTTCTCCATTTGCTCTCCATTTAATCTCATTGCTGTCCAGGTGAAATAATTGAGATATTAAAGATTTTATTTCCTACTGTATGAGCACATTCTTACGAACGTTAAGATAATAGATTTGTAATTTCAAATTTTTTCAACCTTGATTTTATGTATTGAAAATTTGATAAATTGTTTTATTTGTTTATTTATTTTTGCATGACCGTCTTTGAGAGTCCTGTGTTATATTTTTTTCCTCCAATGTTTCCGAGTGTGTTTTAATGTTATCAGTGAAGTCTTTAACTTGACGACAGCATCAGATCTTATCAAACATATGTACAGAACAGCGCAGGAACGTGACAAGAGATTAAACACACACATACACACACACACACACACACACAAAGCAGGTGAATGAATCATCTATTAGTCACAGCAGAATAACAGTCTTTGTCACACTGAATGTGTCCGTGTCATCAAAGGTTAAAAAAGAGCATCAGCACGTTGCTTAAACGCTAAACTAATATTTGTCCAGGAAAATGTAATGAGTTGTGAGCTGCTTTCACACTGACTGCATGTTTGATTATCTGCGTTCAACGGTCATTCTCAGGAAACGGTGCCATTTGTGTACTAAATGTGAGATAGTAAAATAATTAACCATGTACTGAACTTAATTACATCATTTGATGCAGTAGATTTAACTCTGATTAATGTGTAATGCAAAAGAAAATTAAAAAGTACACTTTAATTTTATTTTTACATGTTTTTCATTAGAATGTCAGCCAGTTTACCCCCATTCATCACCGTTACTTTTCAATTGGTTATATTGAATAATAATTACAAAAATAATAATTCTGTCTAATTTATTGTTTTTAGTGAAATTAAAATATGATTTCAATATTTGTTTTTTTCTTCATTAAGAACACTGTGTGAGAATTCAATGCACTCCATTTGACCTATTTTGTGTCACCAATGAACCAAAA
This sequence comes from Myxocyprinus asiaticus, assembly GCF_019703515.2. Classification (NCBI taxonomy): domain Eukaryota; kingdom Metazoa; phylum Chordata; class Actinopteri; order Cypriniformes; family Catostomidae; genus Myxocyprinus; species Myxocyprinus asiaticus. The sequence continues at coordinate 2,075,708 of NC_059381.1, read as the reverse complement.
GTAATACAAAGTCCCTTTAACCTCGTGAGACCCCTGTGTGACTGCTTTGTGCATTTTCCTTTCCCCTTTTTGATTTGTAACTAGTAGCCCCTAAGAAACATGCAACAAAAACAAATTTTTTTTGGACGTACATTTGCTAAAAATGTACGTCCACATACGTGGACAGCGGGACTAAGTTGTGAAATTTTAAATAATAGCTATAGAAAGTCAAATTTTATTAATCAAATTGTTTATTATGTGTCCAGGAGTGTTGATTATTCATGTTTCTGAGATGTTACAGACATTACATCAGAAATTAGCATAATTAATTCAGATTCAAAGTAATGTCCAGCATCATCCAATCACTGTCAACCATGTTAAAATAAAATGATACATTATAAATTCTGAATCTATGTACTGATTATCATTGTCTCATGTCTGTCAAACATGTTGAGTGATCCAAACATCATCTGCAGCCTGAAACTGAACTTTTGATCAGATTTTAGGAGTGAATGCACTTAACTGCATAGAGAGCTATAGGATGCTCCCTTGCTCCCTATTTAGTGCATTACTTAACCTCCAGTGTGCGGTCTGTCTGCACTGGTCTCAGAACAGTTTGAAATGCACCTTATTTTCATCCTAACTCCATATAAAGACTCTGAAAGCAACATTTCCTCTCAGTGTGATAATGCACAGTAAATATAGGATTTCTAACTACAGCCTTGTCCTATTGTACACATTAGTGTACACTGAGTATAGCAGCATGGCGTTTTGAAATAAATCGCTCAAATTTTAAAAATGGCTTTTTGGATGAAACACTATGAGACTCTAATCTTTTGATTCAAAAAGTTTTTGTAAAAACCTAATTAGGCTTCTTACCAGATGTAGTTTTGTTGGTGTTTCAACTAAACACAAACTCCTCTGCGATCGTCACCATGTTGTTTTGTCACATGACTCCGTGCGTCGAACGTTTAACCCTTTACTGACAGCACAGAGTCTCCTGAACTGAGATCAGTCGGTTGACACTTTTGGCTCAAGTGTCGGCTCACGTGCTCTTCAGGACTCATACCCCGGTCCTTATATCACAAGTGCAATGCTCCATCAGTTGAACTACCGCACAATTTGTATGTAGTTGATTATGTAAATACAACCGTTAAATTGAGTCATGCGCTATAGTAAAAGTGTTTAAATGTCATAAGCATTGTGTATGGAATAGAGTGAAAAGTAAGTGTTTATGAACTGATAATCTGCAGTTTTACTTGTGATTTGTGTGAAAGTGAATAAAAGTCATTGTTATTGAAGCACATCTAGTGTCCATTTCACCTGGAAACTGGTGCGATATGTACAAAAGTTTTACAGGTTAGTGGAATTAAATCTTTATTTAAGACATAGCATTGAACATAACACAACTGAACTGAACTCCATCACTAAATCATCATCCTATACGCTATCCATACTGCCACTTCTTTCACATTGACAATGGCTCAGTACTGATCTGAGATTTATGAGTCTTTACTGAGTGTTTAGCTACTGTAAACTCACACACCGTTTTCTGATGAATGAGTGTTTCTGTGTGCTTGAGAGTGTGATTGACGCCGGTCATCTACCACATGTGGAAATTAATCCTGTGAAACTCCAATCAGACGAGTCTCACTGGTCAGACTGTTGCTTAGCAACCGCATCCCTCCCTGGCCTGAGCATCGCACATACACTCAGGTCTCACACCCACTGACCCCGCGGCCATACATCAAACACACAGCGGCTATCTCCTCGTATAATACCCCCATTCATCTTCCCTGCGTTTCAACACAAATGGCCGTCGTTTAGCCGCGGTCGTTTCCACCTCAACGTCTCGTCTGTGACTCACTGTACAGTGTATAAAATCATGCAGATACAGGTCAGGAGCTTCAGTTAATGTTCACATCAACCATCAGAATGGGGAAAAAATTTGATTTCAGTGATTTGGACCGTGGCATGATTGCTGGTGCCAGATGGGCTGGTTTGAGTATTTCTGGGATTTTCACACACAACAGTCTCTAGAATTTACTCCGAATGGTGCTAAAAACAAAAAACATCCAGTGAGCGACAATTCTGTGGATGGAAATGCCTTGTTGATGAGAGAGGTCAACAGAGAATGGCCAGACTGGTTCGAACTGACAAAGTCTACGGTAACTCAGATAACCACTCTGTACAATTGTGATGAGAAGAATATAATCTCTGAATGCTATTCTGAGATGCAGGTTGGTGCTGTTTTGGTGGCATGAGGGGGACCTACGCAATATTTGGGATGTGGTTTTAATGTTGTGGCTGATTGGTGTATGTATAGCCTAATATATTATAAATAAGAAACAAAATATAAAATTTCAAATATGATTATTATAACATTTGTTATGTAAAAATATATATATAAGATACAATATTCAATATATTATCGAATATTTCTGACAATTAAAACATTTTAAATATGAATAATAGTATGATTACATAATAAAATGTTATAAAATATAATTTAATTGTTTTAAAAACTTTGTAATAGTTTCTTGTGCACAGCCACTATAATAATGTTCTTAATGCCTAAATCTGTTTTGTAATTCTCATGGGGATTTTGCAGATTGATGTGTGTTTGCGGTGTCAGTGAGACTCCCGCACATCCGTCTGCGCCTTACTTGTTTATTTCTTGCATTTCTCTGAATAGGGTCGAGACTCCTTTAAATATCAGCTTGGGTCGATGTATGCAGAAACAGTCTGAATGTGGCCGGCGATGTTTAACCTAAATGCAGATATTAGACAGAGATCCGTCATGGCTGCGGCTGGTGCTGATGAGAGACCGGAGCATCTCTGATCATCATCTGAAATGATGCCGCTCACATTCATCATGACTGTTCTCTGTGTGTAAATCGTGTGTGTTGTGGGCTGAGATGCTTCGGGTGGTCGGTGTTTTGGGTCTGGTGATGTTCAGCGTCGCTTTGCTCATTTTATCACTCATCAGTTACGTGTCCATAAAGAAAGAATTCATCTTCACCTCCACGAATTACGCCAACGCCGGCGGCCCGCGGATGTACATGTTTCATGCGGGGTTTGGGAAAGTAAACGTGTGCTTTATTACAGCTGTTCATTAACAATGTCATGTTGTGTGTGTTTATGTCTATTACACAAGAAGCAAAAGCGTCTCTTATGCACATGACTGAAGATATAGGCCTACATGCAGATGAATAACTGTGTGGGGTATGGTGTAATGTAATCATTTTGAATCACTCAGACAGTCAGACTGATGTACAGGGATTTTTGGAAAGGCCTCTTGTCCTGTCATGATGCTCAGTGCGCATGCGCAGTTCAGTCCCAGCTTATGAACCTGAAAACTAGCCTACATTCTCATATTTCGCAGAGTAATGATTTCAGAACAGTCAGCAGGCTGTATTCATCTATACATGTATAGTCTAGCTTTCTATTATAGTCTTATAGTCACTAGTCTGTTTTATTCTATTCAAATATTCCATATATATATATATATATATTATATATGTGCAGTATATACAGTATATAATGTATATGTAAGTTCAAATACACTTTATATATATCAATGTACATATAATATACTGTATATATATATATATATATATATATATATATATAATATAATGTAAATGTAAGTTCATATTTATTGAAGAAATTCAATAAAATTCAACTGATGGAGGAAGAGAAAATATGTACATACACACATGTATATAAAATATTATTTATTTTATATACGTGTGTGTATGTACAAATTTTCTCTTCCTCCATCAGTTGAATTTTATTGAATTTCTTTTACTATATGAACATTATAAACAAAAACAAGGCCAGTGTTGTCGAAGTGTTGCTATGCAGTTGACAATGTGTTCTGAGAAGTTGTTTGCTTGTTGCTAAGAGGACTCTAGGGAATTGTTGGATGGTTGCTTGGGAATTTTGGGTGCCCCAGTCCAAATAGCGCACCCCAAGTTTCTATGATATTTTGTCTCCTTTACTGTGTGTCTAAGTGTACGTTTCAACTGCATAATCTGAGGTTTCATTCATGTCTGTAACACAAACAGTGTGTGACAAGTTACATGCCAAAGTTTAATACTTTTGAAAAACCCCAAATGACAGTAATAGTGATGGCTGCCTTAGCAAACACCAGTAATAACAATGTGTAACTGCAATTACATACAGTCACTATCCCAAAAGTATTGCTTCTCTCTAAGATCAAGTATTGTACATGACCACAAATTTACATGTTCATTGGTATTATTTATGTAAATACATTGTAAAACGAACACGGTAAAGTGTGATTGAGTGTTCTGTTTTTTTGTTGTTGTTTAAAGTCTTTGAAGCTCAAGGATCTTGCCGGTAAACTCTGGCTCTTGACTGGAGACTGTAAGCGCTGTCCTTGGTCCTGATTTACTCTTGTGGCAGTTTCATTTCAGTCAGTAATCGGAACGCTTTCAGTCCAGCCAAGGTTACATAGCGAAAGATATTTTGATCAAAAGTGCTCTTGCGGAAAGTATGGGTTGGGTTTGGGTGGGGTGGCATTTGTTATTCAGCTCCACCAGTTTACTTTACCAATTAGTGAACTATGAGTCAACTGAACTACTGCCACTAATGAGAGAATGTGCCTGAAGTGGCAGAATTGCATTCAGATGTATTCCAATTAAAATTTAAACCATTTCATTTTTGGAAAAACAGCTTGATTTTAATTAGGAGTTCTGATTTTAACCTATACAGGAAATCCTATACTTCCTCAGCTCATTTCAGTTGCGTTATTTGAAGCAAAATTGACAAACAAAATTGTACAATCTAGGGAGGGAAATGTTGTAGAATCCTAATTTATTGCTGAAAGCCTGGTTTAGTATAATTCATCTGCTGATGTTGCATGTTATAGGTGAAGTGTGTAATTTCCGTGCCAGCATCAGAATCGTTTGCCAGGGTTGTACAACATTATTTCAGTAATTTGAAAAATCTACAAAAATAAAAAACAGATATATCTGACATCAGCAAGATAAGCTTGTTTGAAAACTGATTGATCAGTCAGTCCATTAATTGACTGAGTTTCTCTACTCTGTAATATTCAATGTGACTTGAGCTTTATCTGTCCTGTAACCCAACACAACACTTTGACCTCTGAGGCTGTAAACCAGACTCAAATATCTTTGTTAATGAAACGGAACAAGCTTTAACAAATGAGAGTGCGAAAACGAGCAGGCGTTGAGTCTAAAAGAGGTTGTTTAATTAGAGCAGGCATTGAGCGCCGCGGGCAGGGGTGACTGACAGGGGGCTGGATGGGTCAGAATTGATTGGAAGCACTTTCAACTGTGCTGCCATCAGCAGGACATCAGGACCGGGCCTTCCTGTGAAGTGGAACAGAAACATTGCTTGTTTTTTTCTGTGTCTCATTTCCTCTATCTGTCCATCTTCCCATCAGGTCCCAGCTGGCAATGAAATTTCTGGATCCAGCGTTCACGTCGCTGAATGCCGCGCTCAACGAGAATCTACAAGAGTCCTACAACTGGAAGTTTAACAAGACCGCTTATTTAGAGCAACGGTGAACATCACGCAATCAAGCAAACTGCCAGTAGTGAAGAGTATTTTAATCTTAGAGGTAACATTTATGAATACTGACAAAGCTGTTTTGAATTTGACCTCTCTAATTCTCTAGATGTTTTAGTGTTGGGATAGATTTTCTTCACATGATGGCAAAAATATACATAAAACTAATAGATTTTAGATACTATTTTTAAGATGACACATACATTGACCCCAGAAAGTATTTGAATACTTTAGTGACATTTTTAAATATATAAATATCTTAATATGACCATAAAATTGAGGTGGAAATTAATTAAAAGAAAGACAAATTGTATATATCCAAAAATATGGTTTACAAAACAATTACAAAACATAGTACAATGGTGTATGGCCACAAAACATGGTATTACAATGTTGCATAGCCAAAAAACATGGTATTACAATGGTGTATGGCCAAAAACATGGTATTACAATGGTGTATGGCGACAAAACATGGTATTACAATGGTGCATGGCCAAAAACATGGTATTACAATGGTGCATGGCCAAAAACATGGTATTACAATGGTGCATGGCCAAAAACATGGTATCACAATGGTGCATGGCCAAAAACATGGTATTACAATGGTGCATGGCCAAAAACATGGTATCACAATGGTGCATGGCCAAAAACATGGTATTACAATGGTGCATGGCCAAAAACATGGTATTACAATGGTGCATGGCCAAAAACATGGTATCACAATGGTGCATGGCCAAAAACTATATTACAATGGAGCATGGTCAAAAACATGGTATTGCAATGGTGTATGGACAAAAACATGGTATTACAATGGTGCATGGCCAAAAACATGGTATTACAATGGTGCATGGCCAAAAACATGGTATTACAATGGTGTATGGCCAAAAACATGGTATTACAATGGTGCATGGTCAAAAACATAGCATTACAATGTTGCATAGCCAAAAAACATGGTATTACAATGGTGCATGGCCAAAAAACATATTAAAAGGTGTATGGCCAAATACATGGTATTACAATGGTGCATGGTCAAAAAACATGGTATTACAATGGTGCATGGCCAAAAACATAGCATTACAATGTTGCATAGCCAAAAAACATGGTATTACAATGGTGCATGGCCAAAAAACATATTAAAAGGTGTATGGCCAAAAACATGGTATTACAATGGTGCATGGTCAAAAACATAGCATTACAATGTTGCATAGCCAAAAAACATGGTATTACAATGGTGCATGGCCAAAAAACATATTAAAAGGTGTATGGCCAAAAACATGGTATTACAATGGTGCATGGTCAAAAAGCATGGTATTACAATGGTGCATGGCCAAAAACATAGCATTACAATGTTGCATAGCCAAAAAACATGGTATTACAATGGTGCATGGCCAAAAAACATATTAAAAGGTGTATGGCCAAAAACATGGTATTACAATGGTGCATGGTCAAAAAACATATTAAAAGGTGTATGGACAAAATCATGGTATTACAATGGTGCATGGCCAAAAAACATGATATTACAATGCTGCATGAACATAAAACATGGTATTACAATGGTGCATGGCCAAAAAACATGGTATTACAATGGTACATGAACATAAAACATGGTATTACAATGGTGCATGAACATAAAACATGGTATTACAATGGTGCATGAACATAAAACATGGTATTACAATGGTGCATGGCCAAAAAACATATTACAATGGTGCATGGCCAACAACATGGTATTGCAATGGTGTATGGCCAAAAACATGGTATTACAATGGTGCATGGCCATAAAACATGATATTACAATGTTGCATAGTCAAAAAAAAAAAAAAAATGGTATTACAATGGTGCATGGCCAAAAACATGGTATCACAATGGTGCATGGCCAAAAACTATATTACAATGGAGCATGGTCATAAACATGGTATTGCAATGGTGTATGGCCAAAAACATGGTATTAAAATGGTGCATGGCCAAAAAACATATTTCAATGGTGCATGGCTAAAAACATGGTATTACAATGGTGTATGGCCAAAAACATGGTATTACAATGGTGCATGGCCAAAAACATAGTATTATCATGTTACAAGTCCAAAAACATGGCATTATTATGGTTTATGGCCAAAAAACATGGTATTACAATGGTGCATGGCCAAAAACATGGTATTACAATGGTGTATGGCCAAAAACATGGTATTACAATGGTGCATGGCCAAAAACATGGTATTACAATGGTGCATGGCCAACAACATGGTATTACAATGGTGTATGGCCAAAAACATGGTATTACAATGGTGCATGATCGAAAAACATGGTATTACAATGGTGTATGGCCAAAAACATGGTATTACAATGGTGCATGACCAAAAAACATGGTATTACAATGGTGCATGGCTGAAAACATGGTATTACAATGTTGCATAGCCAAAAAACATGGTATTACAATGGTGCATGGCCAAAAACATGGTATTACAATGTTGCATGGCCAAAACACATGGTATTACAATGGTGCATGGCCAAAAAACATGGTATTACAATGGTGCATGGCCAAAAACATGGTATTATCATGTTACAAGTCCAAAAACATGGCATTATAATGGTTTATGGCCAAAAAACATGGTATTACAATGGTGCATGTCCAAAAACATGGTTTTACAATGGTGTATGGCCAAAAACATGGTATTACAATGGTGCATGACCAAAAAAACATGGTATTACAATGGTGCAAGGCCGAAAACATAGTATTACAATGTTGCATAGCCAAAAAACATGAAATTACAATGGTGCATGGCCAAAAATGTGGTATTACAACGTTGAATGGCCAAAACACATGGTATTACAATGGTGCATGGCCAAAAACATGGTATTACAATGGTGTATGGCCAAAAACATGGTATTACAATGGTGCATGACCAAAAAACATGGTATTTCAATGGTGGATGGCCAAAAACATGGTATTGCAATGTTGCATGGCCAAAACACATGGTATTACAATGGTGCATGGTCAAAAAACATGGTATTATCATGTTACAAGTCCAAAAACAGGGTATTACAATGGTTCATGGCCAAAAAAAAAAAACATGGTATTGCAATGGTGCATGTCCAAAAAACATGGTATTACAATGGTGCATTGGTACAAAAAACATGGTATTACCATGGTGCATAGCCAAAAACATGGTATTACAATGGTACATGGCCAAAAACTGGTATTACAATGGTGCATGGCCAAAAAAACATGGTATTACAATGGCACATGGCCAAAAAACATGGTATTACAATGGTGTATGGCCAAAAACATGGTATTACAATGGTGCATGACCAAAAAAACATGGTATTACAATGGCACATGTCCAGAAACATTGTATTACAATGGTGCATTGATAAAAAAAAAAAAAAAAAAAAAAAACATAGTATTACAATGAGACATGTCCAAAAACATGGTATTACAATGGTGCATGGCCAAAAACATGGTACTACAATGGTACAGGTCCAAAAACATTGTATTACAATGGTGCATTGGTACAAAAAACATGGTGTTACCAAGGTACATATGCAATAAACATGGTATTACAATGGTACATGGCCAAAAACAGGTATTACAATGGTGCATGGCCATAAAACATGGTATTACAATGGTAAATGTCCAAACAGCATGGTATGACCATAGTGTATGTACAAAAACATAACATTACAATTGTGCACGGCCAAAACAAAAGGTATTACCATGGTAAATGTCCAAAAAAACATGGTATGACCATAGTGTATGTACAAAAACATAACATTACAATGGTGCATGGCCAAAACAAAAGGTATTACCTTGGTACAAGTGCAAAAAATATATTGTATTACTATGGTAAATGTGCAAAGAAACGTGGTATTACCATGGTGCATATCCTAACAAATGGTATTACAAAAGTACAAAAACATAGCATTACAATGTTAAATGTTCCAAAATCATGATATTGCCAGGGTATATGTCCAAAAAAAAAAACATGGTATGACCATAGTACATGTACAAAAACATGGTATTACCATGGTACATGACATGGTGCTTAGATACAAACTTTGGTGGTGCACTACAGTCCAATATCCCAACTCTTCAAGCTGTTGATAATTATGTGGTTGAGTTAAGTTTGATTCACTCTGATTCTGTCTCATGCTTTTCATTCTGATGTTGTTGCTTCTGTCTTCTCACCTGTTTTCCAGTAAAGAGATCGCCCAATACATTGACGTACCACACAACTTTGCCCTGACCAAGAGCAGCGTACGTGTGGGTCAGTTAATGCACTATGACTGCTCGAGTCATAAATATGTCTTATCCATTGGTAAGAACCTCAGGTCTTTGCTTCCAGATTCTTCTCCCATCCCCAACAAGCACTACAACACCTGTGCTGTCATAGGGAACATTGGAATTCTCACCAGCAGCCGCTGTGGTCCCAAAATCGACAAGTATGACTTTGTCTTCCGCTGCAACTTCGCGCCTACCGAGGTCTTCCGTAGAGACGTGGGGCGTCAGACCAACCTTACGACCCTCAACCCCAGCATTCTGGAGAAATACTACAACAACCTCCTGACCATCCAAGACAGGAACAATTTCTTCTTGAGTTTGAAGAAACTAGATGGAGCCATACTTTGGATTCCTGCGTTTTTCTTCCACATGTCAGCCACTGTCACACGCACGATCGTAGACTTCTTCGTAGAGCACAAGGGCCAGCTCAAAGTGCAGTTAGCCTGGCCAGGAAACGTTATGCAGTATGTGAACAGGTGAGAGCTTTTGTACACCTGCCTGTCAATAGTATGACCAAAAAACATGATATTACCATGATACATGTGCAGAAAAAAACAAGGTATTACCATGGTACATGTTCAAAGCTATGGTATTACAATGGTACATGTCCCAAAACAAATGATATTACCATAGTACATATCCCAAAAGTATGGTACTACCAAAGTACATGTCCAAAAAACATGATATTACCATTATATATGCGTAAAAACAAAAAAACAAATCAAGGTATTACCATAGTACATGTCCAGAAATCTGATATAACCATTGTACATGTCCCAAAACATGGTATTACGATAGTACCTAACCTAAAAACATGGCTTTACCATAGTAAGTGTCCCAAAAGCATGGCATTATCTTGTTATACGTCCAAAAAATGGTATTACCATGGTACATGTACAAAAAACCATGGCATTGCCATAGTACATGTGCAAAAACATGGTATTACCAGGGTACATGTCCAAAAAACAGTTATTAACATGGTATGTGGGCACAAAAACATTGTATTGCCATGGTACATGCCCCCCCCCCCCCAAAAAAAACAGTATGGTACAAGTTCAAAAAATATTATATTATCATGGTACCATGTCTAAAAAAACATTGTATTACAAAAAATTATGACATTACCATTGTGCATGCCCAAAAAACATGGTATTACCATGATACAATACCATGTTTTTTTGGACATGCACCATGGTAATGCCATGGTATTCTTTAAAGTACCTTTGAGTTCCATATAAGTAACATGGTATATACATATGGTACCCATATCGAAGCACGATCGTATTACCACCTGATACTATCGCTGTGCCTCACTGTAGCTGCCTGACAGGAAATACATGAAACATGGATGTCAGGGTGATAAAGAATGTTGAAAGGAAGTAAAAGATGAGATTATTAGAGCATCTCTAAATGAACACACACAGAGAGAGTTGGTGTCTCTGTACTGGATTTTAACCCATCAGACCATTAGAAGTGATCTGTTGTCCTGTAATCTTCTGCAATCCCATTAAACACAGTCCGTTCCGCTCTGACAGAATTAACCCTGTAAGAGGCTCACAGGCTCCATAAGGAGCTTTAAAAGTTATTCTGTTTAAACACGGTAGCACATTATACAGGAAATGGACCGATATCCATACACAAGCAAAAACCAGTACACATTAGCTCTGTTCGGAAACCTAGTGAGCTTCCTTAAGCATTTGAAGGCATCATGGGCGCTCTCTTGATAAGAACGCTGTTCTAAAAGGTGGCAGCAACATTATGATGCCTTGTAAGATGCCTTGTTTTGGCCAAATTCGAAAGTATCCCTTACAGATATGGTAATCCTAGTATGCATAGCACCAAGATTAGTATTAGCATAGTATATTGTATCAGACAAGTTGACTTATATAATTACATTTCTTTCAAAACTGACAAGTACTGTTAAAAATAATTATTGTACATCTAATTAAAATATTTGTGCATGCTGTATATTTTTATACTTATTAGAGCATTGTATCGTTAACTTAGCAACATGCTAACTCAAATCTACTATAAATAATACTGCATGCTTCACTTAATTAGCTCTATTTTGTGGAATTGGAGTTGCAATTCCAAATCACTCAATTATGAGCTTCCGTTTCAGTTTGGATGTTTGAAAACGCTTTCATTTAGCCACGTTTACGCCTCTCATCCAGACTAGAACAGTCTGTACCTCAACCAAAAAAGGGGCATTTTCGAAACGCTCTTCATATCCGCATAGTTTGTAAGATTATGTCGTTAGGAAACTGAAAACAGAGTTTTCAGACAAAAATGGATTAGTGTTGATGTGGCCTTAGAAGGCAGCTGCCTAAGTAGGAAAGGCAGCTCACTATGTTTTGGAATAGCCGGTCTCTCTCTCTCTCTATCTCTCTCTCTCTCTCTCTTTGGGTTCACCAGCAGTTTATTGTATTAGAGATGGTGGGTGATCTAACCTTGCTCTGAGCAAAACTCTAGTGCCGGACCCCACGTACACAAGGCTACTGACCTTCATGGATGTGCTGTTTTTCCATGTCACATTTTTACTGCAAACACACATGCCACTTTAGGTGAGGTACATGAGCTTTGTGTCCTGGGGGTTTATGGGCAACTACTGTTTAGTGTGCACTGGCTTACTGCCATTTACTGTAAACATGCAATATAAGCACATTTGTCCTATTTCATGATGCACATGAGCATGAACTTTTCTGTTTGAAGTTTGTGGTAAGTTTTTGCAGGACAGATAATACCAATGTAAAAATGTGGTATTACCATGGTACATATGCAAATAAACATGTTATTACCATGTTAGATGTGCAAAAAAAAAAAAAAAAAAAATAAAACATGGTATTCCCATAGTATATGTGCAAAAAATGGTATAACTATAATACATATAAAAAACATGGTATTACCATGGTAGATGTCCAAAAACATGCTATTACCATAGTACATGTACAAAAAACATGGTATTCTCATTGTATTTGTGTAAAAAATGGTATAAACATAGTACATATCCAAAAACATGGTATTACCATGGTAGATTTTCAAAAAACATGGAATTACCGTGGTAGATGTTAAAAAGACATGATATTACCGTGTTAGATGTGCAAAAACATGGTATTAAAATAGTATGTGTACAAAACAAAAACAACAAAAAAAAACATGGTATTACATTCGTATGTGTGAAGAAAATGGTACATTACCAAAAACATGGTATTACCACGGTAGATGTAAAACAAAAACATTGTTTTACCAAGGTACATGTGCAAAAAACATGATATTACCATGTTAGATATGCAAAAAACATGATATTACCATAATAGATGTTCAGAAAACATGATATTTCCATGTTAGATGTGCAAAAAACATGTTAGTATGTGTACAAAAAACATGGTATTACCACATTACATGTGCAAAAACCATGTTATTCCCATAGTTTGTGTGCAAACATTTTATTAACATAGAACATATCCAAAAAAACATTGTATTACCATGGTAGATGTTCATAAAACGTGGTATTACCATGGTAGATGTTTAAAAAAAAAACATGGTATTACTCTGGTTCATTTTATTAACATAGAACATATATAAAAAAACATGCTATTATCATAGTACATGTACCATAAAACATGGTATTCCCATAGTTTGTGTGTAAATAATTATGTAACCATAGCACATATGAAAAAAAAACCCATGGGACATGTACAAAAAACATGGTATTACCATAGTACATGTACACCCCCCCCCAAAAAAACAAAACAAAACATGGTATTTCTATGGTAGATGTGCAAAAAACATGGTATTACCATAGTGCATATCCAAAAAAAAAATAATGGTATTACCATGGTAGATGTGCAATGATTAATTTGAGGTGTCCTTACAGTAGCTCGTACTGTTCCGAGATCAGCTCATATGGAAAGATTGTGTTTGCTGTTGCTGTGCAAATGGATTTAAATGGCTGTCTAAATAAGTGTCACATTTAGCCACAAATTCAAAACAGAAAATTGTAAGAAATCCATATCTATTAGCTTTCATGCTCACATCTTTATTGTGGTGTACTCCTAAAAGTAAACTAAATAAACTTTTAGTGCATAAACACATTTAAAATGTACAACTTAAAAGTCTCTTCCAGGAACTTGGACTAAAACTTTTGAAGACATCATCTCCTGCTTAGAGGTTTATATACAGTGGTGTGAAAAAGTGTTTGCCCCCTTCCTGATTTCTTAATTTTTTTGCATGTTTGTCACACTTAAATGTTTCAGATCATCAAACAAGTTTAAATATTAGTCAAAGATAACACAAGTAAACACAAAATGCAGTTTTTAAATGAAGGTTGTTATTATTAAGGGAAAACAAAATCCAAACCTACATGGCCCTGTGTGAAAAAGTGTTTGCCCCACCTGTTAAAACATAACTTAACTGTGGTTTATCACACCTGAGTTCAATTTCTCTAGCCACACCCAGGCCTGATTACTGCCACACCTGTTCTCAATCAAGAAATCACTTAAATAGGACCTGCCTGACAAAGTGAAGTAGACCAAAAGATCTTCAAAAGCTAGACATCATGCCGAGATCCAAAGAAATTCAGGAACAAATGAGAAAGAAAGTAATTGAGATCTATCAGTCTGGAAAAGGTTATAAAGCCATTTCTAAAGCTTTGGGACTCCAGAGAACCACAGTGAGAGCCATTATCCACAAATGGCGAAAACATGGAACAGTGGTGAACCTTCCCAGGAGTGGCCGGCCGACCAAAATTACCCCAAGAGCGCAGCGACGACTCATCCAAGAGGTCACAAAAGACCCCACAACAACATCCAAAGAACTGCAGGCCTCACTTGCCTCAGTTAAGGTCAGTGTTCATGACTCCACCATAAGAAAGAGACTGGGCAAAAATGGCCCGCATGGCAGAGTTCCAAGACAAAAACCACTGCTGAGCAAAAAGAACATTAAGGCTCGTCTCATTTTTGTCAGAAAACATCTTGATGATCCCCAAGACTTTTGAGAAAATACTCTGTGGACTGACGAGACAAAAGTTGAACTTTTTGGAAGGTGTGTGTCCCATTACATCTGGCATAAAAGTAACACCGCATTTCAGAAAAAGAACATCATACCAACAGTAAAATATGGTGGTGGTAGTGTGATGGTCTGGGGCTGTTTTGCTGCTTCAGGACCTGGAAGACTTGCTGTGATAAATGGAACCATGAATTCTGCTGTCTACCAAACAATCCTGAAGGAGAATGTCCGGCCATCTGTTCGTGACCTCAAGCTGAAGCGAACTTGGGTTCTGCAGCAGGACAATGATCCAAAACACACCAGCAAGTCCACCTCTGAATGGCTGAAGAAAAACAAAATGAAAACTTTGGAGTGGCCTAGTCAAAGTGCTGACCTGAATCCTATTGAGATGCTGTGGCATGACCTTAAAAAGGCAGTTTATGCTCGAAAACCCTCCAATGTGGCTGAATTACAACAATTCTGCAAAGATGAGTGGGCCAAAATTCCTCCACAGTGCTGTAAAAGACTCATTGCAAGTTATCGCAAATGCTTGATTGCAGCTGTTGCTGCTAAGGGTGGCCCAACCAGTTATTAGGTTTAGGGGGCAATCGCTTTTTCACACAGGGCCATGTAGGTTTGGATTTTGTTTTCCCTTAATAATAACAACCTTCATTTAAAAACTGCATTTTGTGTTTACTTGTGTTATCTTTGACTAATATTTAAACTTGTTTGATGATCTGAAACATTTAAGTGTGACAAACATGCAAAAAAATAAGAAATCAGGAAGGGGGCAAACACTTTTTCACACCACTGTAAGTGTCCAATCAAATGTTTTCTAGAATGAGATTGTCTCTCCCCATAATACCACCCGCTTATGACTAGTAATAGCAAATAGCAAAACATGGCTTATTGCTGTTATGTAAACTAAAGGTTATTGGCTTTTTCAAAGAACAAAGGGACGAAATGTCGACGTGTCCCACTCTAGCTTCCTGTTTCATCACAGGAAAGAAAACAGCACTTGTCAAGCCATTTTATGTCGTCTATAAAATTTTGCGCATTGTGTCATTACTTTCATGACAATTAAACACATCTTCTGAAATTCACTATACTGTAATGCAAAAAAAAAAAAAAAACATTTGGTGAGATCCACACAAATGCTCAACCGACCTGCCAACAGAACTGAAGCCTTTGTCAGCTAATACACACTTATTGATTTTGTTAATCCTATTTCCAATTGACTACATCCCAAACATTTCAAAAGATCTGTTCATAAGGTTTCTGTGTGCTTGTTTAAATAATGATTAAAACAAAAAATGAAAATTTCTTCACCTGTTACAAACACTCCAATGTAACCGAAAAGAAATGTCCTCTCTCGTCCATCTGCAGGTATTGGAAAAACAAGCAGTTGTCTCCGAAACGTTTCAGCACCGGCATACTGATGTTCACGCTGGCCTCGTCTCTGTGTGATCAGGTCCATCTGTACGGCTTCTGGCCCTTCGGCTGGGACCCAAACACGGGGAAAGAGCTGCTGTATTATTACTACGACAAGAAAGGCACCAAGTTCACCACCAAGTGGCAAGAGTCGCACCAGCTGCCCACAGAGTTCAAACTGCTCTTCAAAATACACACGGAAGGCGTCCTGAAACTCAGCCTCTCCCACTGCGCCTAGAGGGCAAAGGTCAGGGTCAACTAGTCAACGGTCAGAATTCAGGGTCGCTTGGTTTTGCTAATGGACGTTTGTCATGATTTGGGGGTGGCGTGGATTTTATTTCTGCAACTATCGACATTGAGCTCAGTAGTAGTATTATTGGTAAATACTGGTATCAGTGATAGAGGACACGTATTGATGACATCAGTGATATGAGAGTTCTGTGTGCTCAAAGCTTTTATCTAATCAGTTTACTATATCAAAAGGCTTATAGAAAGGCATCATATTACAATATAGCCAGAATATAATGCAAATATTATACTATATAACATACAGCATATCAAAGAAATAATTTCAAATCTCTGAGATGTATCACAATTTTTAGCCATACTATAATCCTTTAATTGATTAACGGTTTCTCATAGTTAGTGTTTGGATCGAACCTCTAACAGTAAGTGGTCCTGCAGCTTTTGAATGATCCCTCTGTTGAGGAGAAGTGTGCTGTTACTTTACCTAGACATCAGACTGTTAGTTGGACAATAAAACAAGTCTTGAGCCATATCTAGAGACCAAAATATTATGGAGAATTGGTGGTGGACTTTTTGACTTAGAAGGCAACAACATAGTGACCACACTGCATCACGTTAAAAACCGCTTAAAATCGTGGCTGTGACTTGTGCAAGTGCCAATTACATTTTCTTCAGAAAATGTGAAAATCTTGTTTTGTATATAGTCACAATTCCATTAAGAGAGTAAATTAAGAGAGTAAATGAGGACACTACACTTACTTTCTGCATGCCAAAGAAAGTTAAGTCTGGTCTTGGTTTTAAAGTATTAGATATAAACTGATCCTGTCAGTTAATAGGCTCTGGGTATTCTGAACAGATCGTTGAATTGCAATTTGACACAAGGTGTGTCAATCACTCAGATTGTACTAATATAGCGTTACTATATAAGTTATTTTTCCCATTAATTTTTTTCCATAGGGATTTCTTAAAATCCTTCATAAAAGAGTTGTGCTTCATGAACCAAACCAACCAGCTCTGAGGTGAATCACAACATTACAAACTTTGATTTGAGCGAAAAAAAAATGTAAAATCTGACAAAATCCATCCCATGAAGCATTGTGAATGATGTCATTGAATTAAAAATAATGGAAAAATATAAAATGATTGATTTAAAGTTTATTGCAAAATTTTCATATACATATACAAATATATAAGTAGTTTTGAGAACAACTTGATTGTGTCATTCACAGTGCGTCAAGGGAGTGGCTGGTTGCTGCAGAGCTCTTTTCGCGTGCTTTGTTGTCCGCGATTCTCTGATTGGTGGATTTTCCCAGCATCCTGGGTAGTGTAGTTCTTCACCAAAAATTGTGCTCTTAAATATGATTTAAAAAAAATAATTATTAAAGGGATAGTTCACCCAAAAATGTAAATTCAGTCATTGTTTACTCACCCCTGTGTTGTTATAACCCTATATGACTTTCTTTCTTTTTCTTAACCCAAAGGGAGAAATTGTGAAAAAAAAAAATTGTGCTCAGTGATGTCATACAATGGCAGTTTATACAGCCTGATCTCACAGTGAAATCGGAAAGAGTAGACTGACTTTTCTTTTGACAAATTCAGTATACGTTGACCGAAATTTCAAAACACTGCCCCCAGTGGCCAAAGCGGTAAGTGTTGTAGGGCATATGGGCATGTGTGAGCTACATTTATGTCCAGGAGAGGTCGCCAAAAGCTAGTAGTGAAGCAAGTTGTTTTCAGCTTTACAGGACATTATACAATGAAGAGAAAAGCATGTATTTATAGATTCTATCACCCAACCCAAACCCAAACCTTACCTTTACCATTAGTGGATTAAAAAAGTAATGCTAGAGGGAAAGGTGAAACCTCTGAATCATGCTCGTCATTGACTATTCAAACGTGGTTACTGTCTGGGTTTGAACCCTAGTCTCCCATGCAGCTGATGCAATGCGCTGCCAATCACGGAGGGTGGAAAGATAAACTCACTGAAACCACTGTCAACATGTCTGATAAGAATGCTGCATGTTGCGCGTCGGCATACAGTCGGCGATTCTAAGGTACAGAAACTATCAGAAACATTATGCCGACTTCACGTGTGATCATGTTGGTTTATAGTGGCCACCTCTTCAAGCTTCAAAAGGACACAAAAGTATAATTCAGAAGTCTAGTAATAAAACAAAACAGGAACAGAACACACAACACACAAACTTACAGAACTTACTAAACATGTCTGAAGAGTTTGTAGTCGAAGAATTGATGCATTTCTATGCCCAGCCTTACTATTTTTAATGGAGTACTCAGAAATCAAACAGAAACATAGATGAGGCTACAGGCAGCCACATTCACACCATGTCCTAACCTGACGGCAAACGACACATGTTAAAAGGAATATTTTCTATGTTAATTAGAGTTTTTGTCCTAACCAGCCATGACGAGCAACGGTACATTCTATCGATCACTTGTTTTCTATTTTCGGCATTTTGCAGGTAACTCCGTCCACTGTGAACTGACACCGGTCCAAAAACTTTAAAAAAAATAAGGCTGGGCATAGAAATGCATCAATTCTTCAACTACAAACTCTTCAGACATGTTTAGTAAGTTCTGTTCTCTGTTTTGTGTGCAGTTGTTTTGTGTTCTGTTGTCACTATCGCTGTGTTGGACCTGTTTTTAGATAAACAAAACAGGTTTTCGCTTGAACGCCCCAATGTCGCCCTGTCATGAACGAACAGGAGATCAACGGTCAGTGAACATTTTCACTAAATAATACATTAGATTTCAGTTTGTTTCTCACCAAATCTTATCGTATACTTTCAAAACAATCATGAGTCTCATGAATAATTTATTAGACTTCTGAATTATACTTTTGTGTTCTTTTGAAGCTTGAAGAGGTGGTCACCATAAACTGCCATTGTATGACATCACTGAGCACAACATTTATTCACAATTTCTCCATTTGTGTTGAGAAACATAAAGAAAGTCATATAGGGTTATAACAACATTGGGGTGAGTAAACAATGACTGAATTTTCATTTTTGGGTGAACTATTCCTTTAAGTTGAAATAACGCAGACTGATGGCTTCAACCGAAGCATATGCCATCAATTAACAACCTCAGAGCTCACGGTAGGTCTTTCTTTAAACGTTTCTATAAGTTATTGTAAAAAAATCAATTCCCATCAGGAAAAAATGAATGGGATTTTTACTTCTGGAACCAGACTGTTGCACTCTGTAGGCTCTGGGCATTCTGATCAGAGTGTGGGATTACAATTGGACACAATGTGTCAATCACTCAGAATGTACTAATATGAAACCAGTAGGCGAGGCTTTCTCAATGAGAGGCTGTGATTGGCTCGTGAGCTGTCGAATTATCAATGTTTACTTATAAATCAAAAATAATATTTTATTATTAATAAATGGGTTATAAATGTTAGGGTAAGGGTTACACTGCAAGATTTTTGCACCAGGAGCGGCATAAAATCACCCAACAGCAATGTTTAGAGAGCATGCCAAGACGCATGAAAGCTGTGATTGAAAATCAGGGTTATTCCACCAAATATTGATTTCTGAACTCTTAAGTTAAACATTAGTATTGTGATGTTTAAAATGAATATGAGCTTGTTTTCTTTGCATTATTCGAGGTCTGAAAACACTGCATCTTTTTTGTTATTTTGACCAGTTGTCATTTTCTGCAAATAAATGCTCTAAATGACAATATTTTTATTAGAAATTTGGGAGAAATGTTGTCAGTACTTTATAGAATAAAACACTCAAACTCTAACACATACCTATAAATAGTAAATCCAGAGAAACTGATAATTTTGCAGTGGTCTCTTAATTTTTTTCCAGAGCTGCATATACTGTATAAGTTTATTCTTAGAGTTGTTTGTTAATGGCTTCTCTGATGTTTTTGAATTGAATCGCCATGCTGTAAAATCTCAGAATATTATCAAGTTGAACACAATGCAGAGAGCACATTACTGTAGACTCCAGTTGTACAAAGGTGCCTGGTATTATTCCTGTCAGGCAGCAGAGGCCCTAACCCCTCCCCCATGCCTTGTCCTAACCATATAGAGCCGTTTAGGCACAGTAGCCTGCCAGGAACAACTCGGGGCACCTTTCTCCCATCACGAGTGTAGACACAGACAGGTTACTGTAACCTGGCAACACAATAAAAATCATCGTTTTCATACTGTATGAAACTCCATCCGTCGCCAACAATGAAACGCCTCAAAAAATTCAAATCAGTTTCATAGAAAGATTTTCAAACTACTTGGATCAGGTGAAAGGGTATGACTTTTTATCCCCAAACAGACCAACCAATCAACAAACGGAATTTCAAATTGATACAATACAGGCATTACACTTTAACTAGCCTCCTATCCATCAATTTATTTTAGAAAAGGAATGACTGATGTATGTCAGTAACCTGTAATTCGCTTCCCTCGTTTCGTTCCAAACCCTACTTGCATCTAGTTACCTTAAATAGTTCAGTTCATTCTATATGAACACAAAGTCAAGTGAACTTAACAAGTTTTAGAGACGCCATTACTCAAATCATGAGTAACGAGGGAACGAGTTTACTCAATCGAGTAAAGCCAACTTATTAGGTTTTTAAGTTTGTGTATGGCAGTCAAGATTGTAAGTTTTTGTACAAGCCAACTCTTTTCTTACAATTTTGCCATCTTGTACAATTACTACAACTTAAAGTGGCAAGAAAAAGTATGTGAACCCTTTGGAATTAGCTGGTTTCCTGCATAAATTGCTCATAAAATGTGATCTCATTTTCATTTTTGCCAGTTCAGATGAATTTCCTCATAGCAATCACATAGGAAGAAAACTTACAGTGGCAAGAAAAAGTATGTGAACCCTTTGGAATTAGCTGGTTTTCTGCATTAATTCACAAGTATAGACAAACACAATGTGCTTAAGCTAACAACACACAAACAATTATAATATTTCATGTCTTCATTGAACACATCACATTAAACATTCACAGTGCTGTGGAAAAAGTAACTGAACCCTTGGATTTAATAACTGGTCGATCCTCATTTGGCAGCAATAACCTCAACCAAGTGTTTCCGGTATCTGCGGATTAGACCTGCACAACTTTCAGAAGAAATTGTGGATCATTCTTCCTTACAGAACTGCTTCAGCTCAGACATATTCTTAGGATGTCTGGTGTCTCTCTTGAGGTCATTCCACAGCATCTCTATTGGGTTAAGGTCTGGGCTCTGACTGGGACACTCCAAAAGGTTTTCATGTTGGTATGTGGTGCCCTTTTTACACCATACATAGTGCTGCATGTTCTTCCCAAACAATTCAACCCAAACAAAGGTGGTCTTTGGCAAACTTCAGGCACGCAACAATGTTTTTGTTGGAAAGCAGCGGCTTCCTTTGTGGTGTCCTGCCATGAACACCATACCTGTTTAATGTTTTCCATATAGGAGACTCATGAACAGATGTTAACCAGTTCCAATGATTCCTTCAAGTCTTTATCTGTCACTCTAGGGTTCTTTATTACCTCATTGATCATTCTGCGGTGTGCCCTTTGAGTCATCTTGGCTGGACGGCCACTTCTAGTGAGAGTACCCACAGTACTAAATCATCTCCATTTATAGACAATTTGTCTAACTGTGGACAGATGAATATCTAAACTCTTCAAGATAACTTTGTAACCCTTTCTAGCTTTATGAAAAGCAACCATTCTTGATCGTAGGTCTTCTGAGATCTCTTTGTTGTGAGGCATGGTCCACATCAGCAGATGCTTCTTGTCAATAGCAAACTCAAAAAATGTGAGTGCTTTTTATAAGTCAAAGTAGCTCTAACCCACACCTCCAATCTCGTTTCATTAATTGGATGCCAGGTTTGCCAACTCCTGAATCTAATTAGCTTTTGTTGACGTCATTACCCTAGGGGTTCACATACATTTTCCAACCTATACTGTGAATGTTTGAATGATGTATTCAGTATGTACAAGAACAATACAATAATTTGTGTGTTATTAGTTCAAACAGATTGTGTTTGTTCATTATTGTAACTTAGATGAAGATCAAACGAGATTTTAAGACAAATTTACACATACTGTAAATGCAGGTCATTCCAAAGGGTTCACATACTTTTTCTTGACACTGTATCATGAAACTGGGTTGGATATTTCATAATTATTTTTTGATGTGTTTGTCATGCATAGACATTATGATACGTTTATGTGTGTTTTTATATGTTTTATTGCTGTAGATATTTTGATCTTCATGCATTACAGTCATCTTAAATCATAAGCTTGTTTATGTAGTCTGACAGTGATTGACTATATATTATGTTAGTCCTTCGTCCATCAACCAGGAAAACAATGCTAAAGTCGTTTACACATGCAAATTTGTTTTGCGCCATCAAGCGCCTTAACAATCAAATTGATTGGCTGAGATGATTAACAGACGATTTGATTGGCTGAGACGTTCCAATACTTAATCATGTAACTGAAGCTCTATTTGCAAAACGCTGAAGCTTTAAAATGTTTTGCTGATCCTTCTTGTCAGTTTGATTAATCTGTCTCGCCTATTTGTCTGCTTATCACTGACAGTAATGTGATTTAGCCAACACATTTCTGTTTCAATTTTTCACCATGTAAACTATGTTAAATGTAAAAGTATAAAATTGTCACGTTTTTTCAGAAAAGCAAATGATTGTTAAAAGCAAGTCAGTCACAAACGTCTGTCAAATGACACATGAAAGTTCTGATTTCCTTTATAGAGGCAATTTTTGGTTGTTTGTGATGTGTGTATTTTTTCTTGTTAATTTCTAGTATCCGGGCTTAATATGCAGGCAATTATAAGCCATTCATAGGTTGAGCTCCCTGAGCATCTCAACTAGCCATACAGCAACATTGGCTCAACCAGTAGCATGAGTTTCGGGGTGGGGTTATCTACCATTTATTGACCAATGGCAAATGGTTGATGTTTTCAGGAAACTTATTTTGAAAGAGTACTTATTTTTGCAATTCTTTTTGGTGATGCTAGTGACACAGAAATTGCCCATTTTTCAAAACTAAGCAAAAAATACATTAAAAAATTGGACATACAGTAGTAGCATATTCCACGTCCAGATTTGGTCTCTCTTTGGAGAATAGAAAATTGTGCACGTCCAACCCAATTTGTTTAGGAGTACAGGACGCAATGCAACAAATGTAGAAAAAGGCGAGTAAATGTCCATACATTGATATTATTTGTTCAGATTTCATTTAATCAATGCAACTGTATGTTTTGACCTCTTGCTGCAAGTTGTTTTGTGTGATGAGCATTTACATTTATGTATTTAGCAGATGCTTTTATCCAAAGTGACTTACAGTGCACTTATTACAGGGACAATCCCCCTGGAGCAATCTGGAGTTAAGTGCCTTGTTCAAGGACACAATGGTGGTGGCTGTGGGGATTGAACCAGCAACCTTCTGATAACTAGTTATGTGCTTTAGACAACTACGCCGCCACCACCACACCATGAGCAGTAGCGGATTTAGGCATGGGCGACATGTGCAATTGCCCAGGTTGGCATCTTGCGGGGGGTCGGCACGAGGCACCCACACAGACCCACCCCGGTCAACAACTTTTATACAGTCCAACCCCCCCACCCCCCCAACAACTTTGGGGGCGTGTTGAAGCGGGTTTCGCACAGGGCGCCATACAAGCTAGAACCGCCACTGCTGATGAGAAACTAACAGGTTGAAACATGCGGTTCTCTAAATTTTCTACATTTGGTCTATTTCTTACACACACACCTGTGCATACAGGTACTGTATGAAAGTGTTATCCTTTTGTTGTTTTTTTTATTATTATTATTTTTCAATAGAGATTTTGATGTAGTTTAAGATAACCTATTTAAACACAACCCTTTCTGAACACTGGGAATCTTTCTAATCTTTTTTGTTACCCATTTAATAAAGTTTAAAAACATTATCTGTTGGGCGGTTGTATATTTATTTTTCAGTAATACTGAGCTTTTCAAAAACAGATGGAACCCGAGACTCTTCTTGAATGTTTTATGCTGTTTGTTATTTTGATACTAATGACTTCTTTTGATTGTATTTGTCTTTGATTCAATGTTCTGAATGTGTTTCGATTGTAAGATGCTCAGTGGACATTAACTTTATTTGTGTAAAGTCACATCAGATCTTTGGGTTTCAAAAATATCATTTTTTTCAAGATTTTTAAGCAAAACTCATCAAGAATAGAGAAACATACACTGAGTGTGTATATGAAGTATTTTGGGCTATTTTCTTATTTTAAAATCAGCAATCACTTTCATTGTAAATGCCGAACTAAGTTCCTGTTGATGTTTGTTTCAGAAAGAATGGACAAATAAATGTCAGTTTCACAGGTCAAGTTGTCACAAATGTCAGTTTATATATTACATCATTGCAAAACACGGATACAGCAACAACGTGTATGTTCAAGGTTTAACAAGTTCAAGTCAAAATGTTGTTGTGTTGGAATTTAAATGAAAATAATATTATTTGAAGGTGAAAATCAAACCTTATGAATACAAGCAATATTCTGCTCAGCACTTATAATAGATTTATCTGTGGATGATTCAATTGACCATCTAATAGCCATCAGAAATATTCCTTAAGCAGTACATTTTGGCTATATGTTGTTTACAGTTGTCATAATTCGGGGTTATATGGGGATCTTTATGAGGAACAGTTCAATACTTCCCCATTAAAGAATACTTCACAGTAGATATTTAGGGTGTCATTTCCTTCAGAAGAACTTCTCAACATGTTTTAACACACAAAATGTCAATTAAAAACAACAACACAAGCGGTGTGCTACTGATAATCCATATGCTGAGGAAGAGAGAGCACACTGATCACCATTAAGGGAAACGTTAATGTTTTATATTCTAATGTCATAATGGCTTATTTTATAATGCACTTCACACATGCACATGCGATTTCTTTATAATTAAAATACAACAACATAAAGGACAGAAAAATGAAGTACATTTCTCAGAAACATTCAGGTATCAAAACCAATTTTGTAAACATAAATATCATCTTATATATTGTTCTTGTGTGTGTCCAGGCCGTTCCTGCTATCACAGCGTTTGTTCGCGTGCCTTCCTTGACCTTTGACCTTTGAGCCTAAAAAGAGGAGTCAAAGTTTAAACGGAGTGATGTAATAGCCCTCTCGCCTGAGTCTCTTAAAACTGCTCACTTACTGTTTGAAGAAATGTAGAAATATTCACATATACTGTACGCACAATAAACTGTGAATTATTATTGTCTTAGAGATAATTTTAGTTTATTCATTGTTTTTGTCATTGCAAGGGATATTTAGGAAATATTATGTGGGAGACTGTGACTAGTTGTCACATATGTCTCAATAACCATAAGGTGTTGTGTTGAATAACAAATGAAATAAATGTGTGTTTTATATGTTTGTTTCAAACATCTTCATTTGTCATTATATTTTTGTAATAGCTGTTGAGTAAACAAGCAAACTCGATTAAACCACTCCGACATACATTCATGCAATGGAAAACTAAATAATGAAAGTAGATTTTATCTGAAATTTTAAACAGTGTTCTCAGGGCATGGATATGTTTCATAAATGTCAGGTCGGGGCAAGTTGTCACATTCATACATTTTTTTACTGTATATATTGTCATTTTTAATTAATTATGATTAGGATTGATATGTTTTTAAGTGACCTTTAATATTTTTGCTAATACATTTTTTTTGTACATTTAATTGAAAGATGATTAAATAGCCTATAATAGGTTCCCATTGTGACAGCTTACCTGATATTTTGTTTTTTTAGTGGCTATCATGGATATGCTCAATAGTTGTTGTTTTTTAATCAAAAAGACTTTAAGGTTTATATCTATGCAACAAAAAAAACCTACTCTGAGAAATGTTTACTGGATAAAAAGTGTGACAACTTGCCCCGGGTTCTGATTAAAAGTTAAAAGATGATGCTAGATGTATGAGAAATTTGTTGTGTAAATGCTCTGTTGCATGTTGTGATCTTATAAATGTTTAGCATTGTTGTGCAGTATTGTGTAGAATCAATGATCTCTATATTGACCAGCACACTGTGTCTTAAGACGACTCTCTCTCTCTCTCCATGTGAGACGCGTCCACACGCCTGAGACCAGCACACCACTGTTTATCCTGTGACATGTATGTAATGTCTTTATGTGACTCTCAACTCTTTGTGTTAAAGTGAAAGAATTGCAAACTTCAGCCGTTTTGTGTTTCTTATGTGGGGTGAAAATCCATAGAAAATCAATTTAGAAGGGGGGGGGGGGGTTGTAAAAAGAAATGAAACTAGCACACCTATGCTTTTGCTTTCTCTGTTCTTAAAAGGTTTTGTGCATTTTTAATTTTTATGACAAGTAAAAAAAAAAAATGAGACTCTTAATAATAGATTCTTATATAACTGATCATTTTAATTCAAATTTCTTCCCTTAACCCTTTAAGCTCGAACGAGAAAAATAAAATAACAATCAAAATAACTACAGTCTTGACCATCACAAATAGGTATCGTTTGAAAGCTTCGAAAATATCACACGCCATTACTTAGAGGGGGTGATTATCTTTCAAACAAGCCCACACACAAGATAATCAGATACACAGATCATTAGATAATCCACATGAAGCACAATGTTACATATGGCCACCAGGAGATGGCGCCAAATACAAGACACAGACTCAATGATGACTCAAATGGCACAGAATGAAGCTCATTCTGTAAAATCTCATTACTAAAATCATGTCTGCATGCTATGCAAACCTTTAGTCATTGTTGTGTTTGCATGTGTAATTAGTTCTTATGTACAATTATTACGTTTTATTTGTTTGGAGACGTTTTTTGACACTATGATAAATTATATTTGCAATGCTATAACTTTTGATTGCTTTGTTGTATCGACACACATTTTTTGTCAGATACAGTTGACATAATTGAGAACAAAACAAAACAAAAAGCAGTTTTTTGGAGCCACACTATTTACATCCAGAGATATATAATGTCAAATAAGAAAAATAAGAAAAAAAGTAAATTTTTGGCTATTTGTGTGTGTGTGTGTGAGTCTCAGAATGTATCATAATTTATATCATTAAAACATTTGAAAAGTTTTCTTTATAATGATATTAAACACTTGACCCTCCTTGTTTCTTTTGTCGAGTTATATGCCTTTCATTTTGGGTATGCTACTAAAACAGAAATCTTTAAAAACACTTTCAGAGCTTAAAGGGGAAACAGTAATAGATGTATTAAACAAAATACAAACTTTCATATGTCATCATACCATATTGTAAAAACCTTCTGTGCAGTTTTATAAATTTACACAGTTTTGTTTTGGCTCTGAGAGTATTCAGCAAATGAATATGATTATCTATCTGGTCTCTGTTATCAGAGTAACATGTTTTAAACATCTGTCTACTAGCCGTGATATAAACATGTTCATTGTACAGAACACAGTTTCTGTGGTTCAGAGTACAAGAGAGAAATGCAAACCAGCTTTAGATAATCAATTCACACACACACACACACACACACACACACACAGGCCTGCTGAGGGACCAAAGGAAAAGTGCTCCTGCAGAGTGTTGGAAATGCATAAAGGAGAAGCAGATGCATGTGCTTAATATTGTAGTTTTAAAGTCAAAGTGTTTTTAATATATTATTTTAAGTAAAAATAGTGAAAACAGCATGAATTATGTTCTACAATTGTTAAGTAAAAATTATTATACCATATACAGTACAACTGTCATCATCATCATTTTATTTCTTCACAGTCACTGACAGTAGGCCTCTATAATTATTTTTAATTATGCATCTATGTTCCTTAATAAATGTTTGACATATTATGAAAAGCAGAATGTAAGTCGAATGAGTCTTATTTGACCAGTAATCCCTATAGATTGTGTTAACATGCATTAGTTCATTAATACATCACACAGTCTCCTATTTTATGTTTTTATTTATTTAAGTTTTATTAATTTTATACATAAAAAGAACATTTTCAGCTTGTGGCTCTCCACGTGTGTATGGTGGTCTCTTTCATGGGCACAATGAGGTGAAAGTGTCAAGGGTTAAAGGTCACAGCGCCTAAAACATACATCAAGCAAAACACAGCATAGTGAATTAGACAAATGAAGAGATCATGTAAGCAAATATGCAATATTGACACTATATTTTAACTATATTTTTGTATTTTACTAAAGAAAGATAAACACTGCGGCACTTCCATGTTAAACTGCTCACACATGCAAAACAAGAGCAGTTATTAATTAACCCTGAACATTCACTCAAATCAATCAATATGATCATTAGAGAGAATGGACCAAACCTCTCTGCACGATCACACACACACTTTCACCCAAACCTCAGTTGAACGCCACATAAAGGACGGTTAAAACTGTTTGCAAACGTTTTAGATAATGAATAAAATGATCAAATATATTTAAAATACACATGTAATTTAAGGTTAGGGTTTATTTCCATTATGTACCATTAGTACATTATGCATTCAATGTACTGTGTTTAACAAAAATACATACAGGCCTGTATGTAGACCCATTAGTTATAAATGGCTATATATAAAACAGCAATTCTATAAACATGGACAAGTTGGAAATGACATGTTTTTTAACATGCATCAGTAGGATGGACACATCTCTTATTTTGCATCTCTTTGTTAAATGGATTGGAGGTTTTTTTTGGTCATATTTCAGAAGTAAAATAGAGCTGATGGCTGTAAGTGTCTGTTTGGGCGTTACTGCTTTGGAAATAGTTAATCTGGAATTGTGTAGTTTTATTTCCATTTGTGTTTAGGCTATTTATTCCTTCTTAGCTGTTGTGCTTGACATCCTTGTTGAGGGTCAAACAAAAGCTTGTCATGATCCACTGTGATCAGGTTATTCTGAAAGGTCAAATGTCTCCTTCATGCAACCTTTCAATCTTATCCCGTAATTTTTTTAATCAACGCCAGACAAAAGTGTACATTTGACAGTGTGTTTAGCATGCTATTTAAACTGAAATCTTCATTTTTGTTATCTTTTTGCAGGAGCTTATCTTTGCAATAAGTATGCACGAACAGTTGTCGCAAACAGAATAATAGTGTTTTAATATGACACCTGTCTGAAATGAACTATTTATAGACTAATAGACTTGTTGTGGACAACTTTAGAATTTAATTCGGCAAATAACTCACGCCGAAAATCACGGACTAAAGGTATGTGCAACTTCTCTTATTGTGTCTTTGCATCCTTTTCTTATCAATGCCAATTCTGTGTTTATTCACGGAAAATACGACTGTATATCGGCAAATATAAATCTTTAGACTAATTTAAAACTACTTCTCAAAGGCTACATTACCAAAAGCATGCTATAATTTGAATTAAATGAAACTGCTGCAGACTTTAAAGCCGTAAAATAAAATGTGATCAGAAATCAAGATTGCGCCGCATTGAATGACTGATATATTTGTCTTTTCAATCTAAATTCCTCCCGTTGATGCAGAGACGACAGACACTGAAAGTCTATCATGCACTGTGAATGTAGACACGTGTATGCAATTCTCTCTGAACTACTTGAAAGTTTGTGTGGAATGCCAAATAATAATAATAATAATAATAATAATAAATACAGAAATAAATAAAAATAAAATAAATAAATAAAATAAAATAAAATAAAATAAAATAAAATAAAATAAATACAAATAAATAAAAATTCCCCTGAGCTAAAATGTTTGAATCTTATTCTGAAAACACATCCACTGGCTTTATAAAACATTTTAACATAATAAGCATTTCTGTTTATTCTTATTAGGATTGTAGACATTGTGCAATTATTTACAGTGCGGGACATGTCCATAAATTCAATTATATTTTCCCCACCACATAATAAAAAGCGTACATACTCACAACTGCACAAACGCTAAAATTGTAATACAGTAGCCGAGTGTGTGTGTGTGTGTGTGTGTGTGTGTGTGTGTGTGTGTGTGTGTGTGTGTGTGTGTGTGTGTGTGTGTTAACCCGCACTTTTAAATCACCTTTGTCAACTTTTTAAAAGTTATTTTGTTTTGACTAATAAATGAGATACTGGATAAAAATATTTTTTTAATAAAAATAATTATTATTATTGTTGTTATTATTATTATTATTATTATTATTGATCTGAAACATTTTGCATGACTATAATTAAAATTTTCTCTTTTCACAAAAAGTTGGCAGCCGTCGTGTGACTTCACTGACATGACATTAAACCTTCAAACAATCCACATGATCGCCTAAGGAGGATTTTTACATGTTAATTTCTTCGTATTTTAACGGTGTCAATCCAAGTAAATGACGTTTTAAATATGCATAAGACACCGCACAGTAGCCTCAGGGTGTTTTGACTATATTGTTTGATTTTTAGTCCATAAAAATAAACTAGTTTAATACCCAAAACACTGATGGTGCTTTTCTGTTCATCTCAACTCGAATTCAGAAGGGTAGAAATGTCGGTCTCATGTAGCTGCTCAGTTAATTTGCGTTGAGACTCGGTTCGAGCATCGCATATAAAGTCCATGCGTCCGTGCGTTGACAGCGCGATGCGTTCGGATGAACCGCATGAGAATCTACACGAACACAAGAATCATTTCTGCCGCATGCATGACACCGTGAGCGTGTTTAATGTGCCAGAGGAAAGTCAGCGACTTACCGAGAGCTGTCGGATCACTGTGCACAAGCCAAAACCCGGCGGGTCACCCGGAACAGATGCAGCACTGCGCGCAAACTGATGGCCACTAACTGCACACATCATCATGGGCTCCGAGGCGCATTGATTCTGATCAATAAAGCTGCACTTACACAGCAGATGGCCTGAGCGAGGACAGAAATGAAGGAAGACAAGGCGAAAAAAAAAAAAAAAAAAAAAAAAAAAAAAATGTGTCCCAATCGAAGAGTCATTCGGGCCCCTCTTTAGCTTTTGTCTTGAATGAAGGAATACTGTATTTAAATTGCACAGTTGCCATTCAAATGAACACAATCGAATCACATCTGAACCTGTCCTGAAACAAGATGTTTTGTGCATTACTGTTAACTATTATAATCAGTTCCAGTGTTGTTCATCACACTTGTCTCAGTGTGATATCAGCAATCAGATGTAAAATCACCTCAAAAAATCAAGACGTTATTTACACACGCGATGTAAAGTGTCAATGTTAATAAACAATTATTTTTAAAGGAATATTCCAGACTCATTACAAGCTTAATCGACAGCATTTGTCGCATAATGGTGATTACCACTAAAATTATTTTTTTCTTAAAAATAAATAAATTAGTGGTTACAGTTAGCCTATAGGCACTTACAAATTGGGTCAATTTTTTGAGGGTTTCAAGGCAGAAATGTGAAGCTTACATTATAGCCTATATTTTATTTTATAAAAGCACTTATTTGAATTCTTCTGTTAAAACTCGTGTAATATTTGAGCTTTAAAGTTGTTTAAATCGTCATTTACGTGATTACAAGGTCTATTGCGTTTCTGCGTTACATCATCATATCAACAAAATTGTAAAATTGGCTATAACTTTACACAGATGTGGTTAGTAAGTGCATTTTTCACAGTGAAATCATGTTAACACACATATTATTCATGTCTCGTGTCTATACTTTTAAAACAGTTTTTTTAATAATAATTAAAAAAACAATAAAAATAATAATAATTTACATAATATGTCAAGTATTACAGATTGACCCCTTTGACTTCAATTTTTTGCTTTTTTTTTTTTTTTAAAGAAAAGGAGGGATGAGTCGACATTATGTGTTTTTGTGGTAATCAACATTATGCCTCAAATTCTGTCGACTGAGCGTAACTTGTATTTAACCGGGAATATTCCTTTAATTACACTCTTAAAAATGTGTTGACAGACTATTTTGGTTCCATATTACAGTTTTAACAGTTTTTAATTGTACCATCAGCTATGCCAATGGATAACAGGCCTACACATCTTCTGTTTTTACAGCCTATGTATTTGCTAATATATTGTTTCATTTGCTATAATTAGATAATAACGATATATCGACCATCGGCTATCGAAAAACACATATCGATCGACCACAGCCTATTTGTAATAATATCAAAACCAATTGTGGTGCTAAACAGAATCCTGATTTTTAAAGTTCCCTATAAGAACTAGATCCAGTATAGGCCTAGAGAAGTAAAGAACCTTACAAAAGGGTTCTTAAAGGGGTTCTTTATGTGAATACGGCTCTAAATTGAACAAGTAATTTGACGGATCCGTCTTTTGTTATAGTTATAATTTGGTAATTCGTTCTCCTTCAAAATAAAAAAAAAAAATGTGAGTTAGGCATTTAAACGCATCTGAAGAGAAAACAACGCTCACGTTGGACCTCTCTCTCTCTCTCTCTCTCTCTCTCTCTCAAATATTGATTTTCTTAGACATGAATAAGGGCCTTTTTCAGCCGCTGATTCTTCGCTTTAGGTGGAGTGTGCCGGAGCAAAGCATCACAAAAGCTCTTGGAGAACATTAGAGCAGGAATCAAACTTTTGTGTATCCGTCACTGCATTTCCCCCGGTCGTGTGGCAGGTACAGGCACTTTTCCTCCAATTTGTGGCTCGGCAGCTGAAGAGCCGGGAAGAGGCCCGTGAAGAATAGACAGACAGGCCCCCAGCACCTCCTGCTCCTCCTCTGACAGCTGATCAAAAGAAAAATAGGTCACGCTTTTCAGACTTCTGTCGCTCATCGTTAATTACAGTCTCTTTAAACAAAAGCAACATCTGCGCAAGCTCCAAACAAAATAGCAACCGGCATTCGAGAAATCTGTTACTTCTGAAACAGTTTAAGCCGAATCAGAATATAAAGCCGTGCCTTTCTGCCGTCTTGAGGCGCTTGAAATAAGTTTCTATGCACGTGGATTGATCGATTTGGACTAAATATTTCTAATGCCTCTCGTGAAGGGCGTATGCAATTGACAATGTGGTTAAAATCATTTAAAGTATGCACAGCTTAAAAATTAACTGTAACAATAACATTTTAACACGTTTGCTGTAGTTCTGTGGACATGCGTTGCAGATACATTTATTAAGAACTCCGAATTCACATGGTAAATGTGTTTAAACAAAATAAAGCGTTCCTGAACACAACCCTTGCCGAATCTCACTATCCTAAAAGAAAGAAGAGCATTTACTAAAACACAGAACAAACAGACTTGTATTTACAATGTGCACTAGTATACTTACAGGCCTACTGTTTGCAACAACATAAAAATTAATATGCATAATTACTTTTTGAATATTAGTTAAACTTATGCAAGGATGCCAAATGCATTCAGGTAATGTGTTGAAATTGATTAATTAAATCAGATAGATTTTTTTGAGCATAGATAGATAGATAGATAGATAGATAGCAGTCAAACAAGTCAACACTGTACAGTAAACAGAATATGGACAATTAAAAGAGAATTTATGAACACTACACACAATATGCACAATACAAAACAATACAATATACAGTAGCCTATTTAAAGGTATGTTTTCACACTTATGTATCCAACTTGTTATTTCACAATTAAATCTTTAATTGCACAACCCACTATGTTAATGCAAAATTCAAAATTCCGTAATCTGGAGGGGATGCATTGGATAATGATCCGCTTTGAGATGACAGTAAAAGGACATACTGACTGACTCTAGTTAGATTCCAGATGCAAAGGTTGCGTACAAATCTCAAACATCAGGGACTGGTTAGAATCCCAATGAGCTGCTCGATTGGTCACAAGGAACGTCAATCAAGCCGAAGTCTCCTCCCATTTCAGCAGGGTCGGATGCGCGCGGAGCAAGCCCACCCCGAACCCCAGCAGCTGACCAAACAGAAGAAGCAGGAGGAGTAGGGCTCGGACATGGGGAGAATTCAGCACTGGCCCGTCTGAAAGAGATCGGTGTTTTTATTATTATTATTATTATTATTATTATTATTATTATTTATTGGGAAGAAAAACTGTAACCGAGAGGCCTTAGAGAACCGCTCGAACGGAGAGGAAAAACCCATCCCTGGCATAAAGCTTGGAATAAATCAATGGACTGAATGAAGACTGCCTATAACGCCTATCGATGCCTGGCCAAGGATTTGGATGCGTACGCCATGAACCCAGAGATGACAATGGACATTGGCAACCTCCACGGTGGAGTGAGCCATGAGCAGGACTTGATGAGCCACAGCCCCCATCACAATCGCAACCCGGGGGCTTCGTTACGGATACACCAGGATCTGAGCGTGGCTTCGTCGCGGAGCGCGATGGTATCCAGTATGGCTTCGATTCTGGACGGCGCCGGGGGAGAGTACCGTCCGGAGCTGTCTCTGCCGCTCCATCACGCCATGAGCATGCCGTGCGACACGTCCCCGCCCGGGATGAGCGGCACCTACACCACGCTGACCCCGCTGCAGCCTCTACCGCCTATCTCAACCGTGTCCGACAAATTCCACCATCCGCATCACCATCACCACCACCACCACCATCAGCGTCTCTCTGGGAACGTGAGCGGGAGTTTCACTCTCATGCGGGATGAGAGAGCTCTGCCGACCATGAACAACCTCTACAGCCACTATCATAAAGACATGAGCGGGATGGGTCAGAGCTTGTCCCCCCTGGCCAGCAGTCCGCTCGGCAATGGCCTGGGTTCCATCCACAACGCCCAGCAAACGCTCCACAACTACGGCGCGCACGGCCACGACAAGATGCTGAGCTCCAACTTTGACGCGCACACTGCCATGCTGGCCAGAGGGGACCAGCACCTCTCCCGAGGCCTCGGTGGCCCAGCGACGGGCCTTATGCCCCCCCATTTGAACGGGATGCACCACACCGGGCATCCGGGCCACCCTCAATCCCACGGGCCCGTGTTGGCTTCCAACCGGGACAGACCACCCTCCTCCTCTGGAACGCAAGGTTCGGGACAGCTGGAAGAGATCAACACCAAAGAAGTGGCTCAGCGCATCACAGCCGAGCTGAAGCGCTACAGCATCCCGCAGGCCATCTTCGCGCAGCGGGTGCTGTGTCGCTCGCAGGGCACCCTGTCCGACCTGCTGCGGAACCCCAAACCCTGGAGTAAACTCAAGTCGGGACGGGAGACGTTTCGCCGAATGTGGAAATGGTTACAGGAGCCCGAGTTTCAGAGGATGTCGGCCCTTCGGCTTGCAGGTAAGACAAGGTATCTGCTTTTCAAACAATCCCCCAATTGCTGCTTGCTGCTACTGCTGTGTTTTGAAAGCGTGCAATTTTGCAGTTGCAATTAAATCGATTGTATTGTCAATAATGACGATCAATATCGAGAACAACCTCTGAAAAAACTTTTAAAAAAAATACGTACTTCTTTGTCCATAATATTTAATATTTAGATAATATTTTATGATTTTGATGTATTTATCATAAAATTATTATTATATTTTTAAAATTCAATACTTGTGTTGTACGGCTTTATTTTTAGAACGTAATTTTATAAACGTCCAGCGCCGGGCATCATGATTTTGGTGTAAACATTGTTATAGCACTATTTAACAATATATTTTCTATTAGCATATATTTTCTATCTCTCTCTGCAATGCCCATCTATTGTTTACCAGCACAATTCGTCATGTGATTTTATCAAAACACTCCAAAATATTCTGTAAGCACGAGTCGGGCTGGCAGTTTATGTGGCATGCGATGCACGAGGCGTTTTAGTTTATGTGTGTGTGTTAAAGAAAGGCTTTTCAGAGAGGTGCTGAATAGGGATGTGTTGGTAATTACTGGACTGTTATTCCCCTTGACATCGGGCTTGTTGCCCCCTCTTGCGATGGGCGGCGCAGCCCCGTGTTCCTTTGTTCATCTGAAGAAAAAGCACGACTTGGATTTACCACATCGGTTCAGTGTGGTTTGGATATTCTGTAGTTTCTGTGGGGTGCTTGTAGGTGTCAGATAGGTGTCGTGATGTTGAATAGCATCCCATCAGTGCATTAAAATAAAAGCTTGGTGCGTATTGATTTTTTAATGTGTAAGATGATGCACAATTATTGAAATAATGGACCGTACTGATGCCTCATGAGTTGCGCAAAACAGACTTGTAGCATGCAATCTATGTATTCAAACTCTCAAATTCATATATTGTATATTTTTGTATTTGATTTTCAATTTGCATAAAGAAAAAAAGAGCAAAAGTGAACCGAAAATATTTGTCATCAAAAGGGAAAAATGCACAGAGCTATTTCTGACTGTTAAAAATTACTTTTTGTAATCCAATATAGTAAGGTTGATTCAATCGAATTACATAGTATTTGAACTTGAATGAAATGTTTGCATAAACATTTCAATTTGCACAAAGAACAATAAGCAAAAGTGAGGTGAAACTGAATTTTTACTGTCGACAAAAGCTGAAAATGCACTCTAAAAACTGAAACTGTGCTCATATTGCCCCAAATTGATTCTACTTGATTACTTTGTGTAGGTGTAACCTAATTAAGTCATGTTGATTCATTCCTAGATAATATTTTTGACTAAATAATAATAAAACTAGTTAATGTACTGTATGTATACCACATACTGTAGGTTGGTTAGAGAAAAAGCAGTGTTTCATTATATGGATTGCACCAAACAATAACGAAGAATCTTTTCTGTGAATATTGCATGCAGGCGGATCACATACCAAAGCACTGGCATCTTTATCAAAACATTCCATCGTTACTGTCATTGATTATTTGAATATGGTCTAACAACATACGCTCAATACATCCAGCTAATAAAATGCTCTATATGGACAACCCTGAAGCACTTTAGGATTGTTGTAAACAAAACAAATGCATCTTTATATAGAAAGAAAGACGTGTGCATGATGCATTAAGATTTTAAACAGTATTTCCAACAGCAGAATTCTTGAAAAGCGTCATTGCTCTTTGGAGATGCTGGTGTAGGCTCTTTAATGCTGTATCCCTGCAGGACTCTGGGCTCACAGATGGTTTGGGTTGGGGGGAAGGTATTATGTGAGCTGCAGGGGAATTGAAAAGAAGAACAGAGGCTGCAGCGGCTCGATGAATTATTGATAGAAATCTCTGCGTGACCCTCAGCTCAACGCACAAAACGTCACCTTGTCTTGGGTTAAACAGGCAGAGATGTGCAGCACAGCACCTGCCTTTTGTCCGGAGCATTTGAAAAAGAAAAAGAAACAAACAGTGAAACAAAAAAGGGTGTTCGAGGAATTGCACATTATGGCATCAAACCATTACGAAGAATTTGTCACTGTATTGTTTTCATTTTTGCCATAAACCTGTTATTATATAATGTAGAAAGACATGCATGTAAATGTTGACTCAGTGCTGTGTAAGCACATCCACATTCAGCAAAAAAAAGCATGTTTTGGTAGCACTTTATGATCATGATTTCATTTTCAAATCCCCATTAATTACATGATCTTCAGCTTTTGTTCATGTCACAGGGTTCCCGCGGGTCCTTAAAAAGTCTTAAATGATTTAACAAAAGTCTTCATTATCATTTAAAGAGGTCTTACATTTAGGGACAGAAAAACAGGAATCTCGATATGACGAAATGTAATCATTAAACTGTAAAACGCTGTGATTTAATTAAATAACTCTTTTGTCTGTATGTGCTGCACACTTCAAAGTGAAGACGCGGCACTGTTGCACATTGAGCTCGTGATACAGTGTTTCCTTCGGTTTCAGAACGATTCAAAATCAGTTTATTACTGCTTATTCTTGATTTATGACAATGTCCATGTTACAGCATGTATATAGTAATACGTTGTAGATGATTTTAAGAGTGCATATTTTATTTCCCTTATCTGTCTGTGTGAGCAACTGGGAGTACACACATTTTCAAAATAAGAGTCCCCGGTGTATTTTCGGCTTGTTTATAGTTAAAACTCCTGCGGGATGCACCAAATCTTAATTTTTTCTGGTTATTATTGGAAATTTTATTTCTTGTTGCCTTTGTGTCTTTACCCATCACAGTAAGTAAATGCTAAGAACATTTTTGACCAATTTATCAGATATCGCCTTTCATCCCAACACATTATTGTATCAGCTAAATCCAACGTCGGTCGACCTCTAATTTGTATGTGTTGATATACTGGTACATAAAACAATTTTAAAATGATCTTGTATGGACATACCGTACTCATTGTATTTGTTCAAGTCTTAAAAAAGGTCTTAAAAAGTCTTACATTTGATTTAGAAATCTGTGTCAGCTCACTTGCATGCTGTCATTAAAGTCATTAAATTCAACTTTTCACTCAAATTATTATTCTGATTCTGATTATTTGTAGTGAAAATTGTAAAAAATGCAAAACAGCAGCATTTTCACTAGTGGTCTCAGACTTTTGGACCCTACAGTATGTTCATTTTTGATCGCAAATACTGATTTGTTAAGCATTACATAATATTTTGCTAATGACTTATTCATGAAAGTCTCTTTAACATCAGCTGGTGAAGGTGCCTGATTCCACCAAAGAAAACGAGGCTGTCTTTGTGCTATTCATTTAGTCAAATCAAACGTGACATGTGACTGGACCTCATTGGAGTCACAGTGACCAAGCAATCAGTCGCTGAGACAAACCTCAGGCCTTGCTGTCCGGTGCGGACAAACAACTTTATTAACTAAATGATCAAAGGGGACAAGCGCTGTTATATGAGTCAGGACAGAGGAGATTGAAACCGAGCCAGGTGCTGGGAACCACACGGTCCAGGACAGTAAATAAAAGATGCTGGAGATAAATAAATGTACCTCTAACGGTGCCAAACAGGCCGGATTCTGAGAGATGTCTGTCTTGCTTTGGGCTTGTGCGATGACTATTTCACCTTCCTATCAGGCGAAGACAGAGATATTGGGCTGCAAGACGGGGAGGTAGTTAGATATGAAATATAAATGACTTTAGATATACAGTGTGATCCAAAAGTCTGAAACCACTAGAGATAATGATTCTATCTTGCATTGCTCTAATTTAGTTGAAAACATAACATGTAGCATAACAATTTCAGTGAAAATTTGAATTGAAAAATTAACATGAATGTCATCCTTTGGCTTTAATGACAGCATGCACTTGAGCTGGCAAGAATAAAACCTGATGATCATGTTATCCAGCATGAGATGAGAATGTTCCAGTGGAAGAAAGTAAATCTGAGCAAGAGTTAACAAAAGAGTTCAATATATCAAACTTTCGGACACCACTGTATGTGATATTGTTAAAATTTGTTATTGACTGCAATGGGTTTTTCAATGGGCGATACCGATAACTAGGAAGTTGGGTGACCAATTGCCGATATATGAGATGCATGCTAACAGAATTTAAGTATAGCAATTGAAACAAGAAAAATACAGATTTTCAGTATATCAAACTTTTGGACCTTCTGTATACATTTTTGGTCAATCGATATGGGTTTTTCAGTGGCCGATATCAATATATAGGAAGTTTGGTGGCCAATGGATGATAAAATGTCTATATATGAGATGTATGATAATTAACATGTTCAGTGTCACAAATATATTTACATTTGATTATAGTGACCCAGAAATAGTGTAGAATCTTAAATAGCTCTTCTGAATTTTACAACATAACTTTTCTTCATTTTAAATATTTCACGTTTAAATGAAAATCCCAGATTTTCAATATATCAAACTTTTGGACCCTACTGTAAAAAGTTTGGTCAATCGAAATGGGTTTTTCAATGGCCGATACCAATAGCTAAGAAGTTGGGTGGCCAATGGACGATAAAATGGCGATATGAGATATAGGACATGTTTAATGTCACAAATATGCTTGATTATACTGACCCAGAAATAGTGCAAAATCTTAAATATTTCTTCTTCATTTTATGTAATAACTTTAAATATTTCAGGTTTAATTGAATTTTATTTCTCCAGATTTTCAATCAAATTATTGGTTGATTGCTATGAGTTTTCAGTGGTGATATCGATAACTAGGAAGGTGACTGGTGGCTGATAAGATGCTGATATATAAGATGCATGCTAACAGAATTTAAGTATAGCAATTAAGACACATATGTGCTGACCCATTGAAAAGGGTGCTAGTAATTTTTGGCTAACTCCAGTTAATCGGTCAAATGGGCACAGTTGTAATGGCCAATGCCAATAGATCTCAAAATATTGGTCAATTTATTGGCCTAGCTGAGATATTGGTCTATCACTAGTTAGAATATATATATAATATAGTCAGCATTAGATTGAAGCTACTATCAGATATATTAATGGCCTTTTGATTTCCAAAGAGACAGAATTGTTTAAATGAAAAGTGAAAGCAAAGATGCATAAACTCAGTAACTGTATAATATCATTTTTGCTGGTGAAATCAGAGATACAGTTCTGGTTGATGTTGGCTGTGTGTTGTTTTCTGGACTTCTCAAAAGTGGAGATCACCGTACTGCTGCTGTTTATTTTTGCTCTGTCATTCAAATGTGAGTGTGTCACTTTCTCAAACAAATATGTGTTGCTGAACGATGGCGAATCGATCTGGGTAATCTCTTAAATATTAAAAGGGCATTAATGCTGGCAACAATAACATAAATGTGTGCACCCAGTATGCATTGATTTGGAACCCGATCCGGACTTGTTCCAGTAAAGCTGACGCTGGAGGAACGTTCCGAGCATCCGACTGACTCCGCACAAAAACAAATCCTGCTGGTCTATTCTGAGCCGAGATTGTTTAAAAGGCTAATTAAAACATGATGAAGCTGCCCGGATGACTTGGAAAACCAAATCCTGTTGCTTTCAAGTGAATTTCAGGTGTTTAAAAGGCCGTTTAATCACTCTGACTCTGTGTGGAGGAGATTGGCGTTAAAAGGATGCGGCCGGTAACCTTCACACAGACCGGGGCGTGCGGCTCGCCTCACAGCACCAGACAGAACCGGTCTGTGATAATTATAATGGCTTTGCAGTGCTTTGAGGGACCTTTTAGAGATGAGATTCTCTTCTCAACCCAATAAGTGTACAACACGGACCGAGCGAGTGAAATAATCCCAGCCGAAATATGACTGAGCCAATAGATTTCAATTCTTCATTGTTATTGTGGTCATACGGCATAAAGATGTTCTAACATTTCCATAATTAAAAAAAACAAAGACTTGAGATGACTTTATTGCTATTAAGATTATGCTTCAGATATGAGCATTAAATGTTAAATCTTTGCATTTTCTGAATAAAGTATCAGTGGTGCCTGCCCTTGCAAAACTTGCCGTCATGTTATTAGAGTGTTATGGGTTGTTGCCAGGGTGTTGCTATCCAGTTGCTAGGGTGTTCTGGGTGGTTGCTAGGTGGTTGCTTGCAGCCAAAGTCAAAAGAGCCCAATTCAAGTCTCTATTATATGAATGTAATTCAAGGCATTTGTTTGATTTTGTTTGTTTTTACTGTTTTATATATAACATTCTGGGCATGAAATGCATAAAATCAAAATTATATATGGCTTCTCTTTAGATATGTTAGACGCTTGTGAGGATGTTTCATGGAAAACCTGGAAATATCAGGGAATTTTAAAATTATGATTTACAGGCCTGGAAAAGTCATGGAAATTGACCATATTCTTAAAGGTCATGGACATTTCTATAGTGCATATGCATTTTTCTAGTTTTTCTTTCTCATCTTGTGTAGAGTAAAACTTGCATGCCATAGTTATGTACGGTTTTTGAGCGAATTGTTTTTTTGAGTCAGCGAATGAGTCAATGAATAATTCAAACTACAGTCGAACAACTACAACAAAACAACTTGACTAATTAAAACAAGGACAAACCGTTTAGTATTAGAATTTGTAATAATAATAGAGCTCTTATTTAGAAGTTGTGGGGTTTTCTTTTTAAATTGTACTTTGTAAGTTTTGTGTGCTTTTAAACGTGTTTTTATTAGTGCTGTCAGTCAATTATTTTTGTTAAAAATTGTGATTAATCGCATAATATTTTTTGCAGTTAATCGCGATTAATCGCGGATTTTAAAAGTGCTGAAATTTGACACAATATATACTTCTTTTCTTGTAAAAATTCCCTCTCAGGAAAGAAAACAAAACAATAAGGAACAATATATGGCTTTATTAACATTTTCCAAACAAAGCCATCCACAGTATAAAGATAGAAATGTACTAAAATTGCACCAATTCATTAAACGTTTCCCAAAGTCTAAGTGGGAGTTTGAGTAATTGAAAGAACTAGTCTCCACATAGGTTGCATATTCATTGCAATGGGCATTAAATCCCTTAAACTTTCATCCTCCACATCATTTAGTATGACCTGTATGATTTACAGGGTTGGAAGGGTTATTTTTAAAATGTATTTCACTATAGATTACAAAATACATGCTGTAAAATGTAATTTGTAACATATTCTGTTAGATTACTCAAGGTCAGTAACGTAATTAAATATTTTGGATTACTTCTTCAGCACTAGGGGTGTAACGGTACATGTATTCGTGCATGCAGTCAAACGAAGAATACATCTGAGTCAGTCACAGGCGATCCACTCCAATCCAGAAGGGGTGCGCATGGTAATGCAATGCTCTTTGCTAACTGCCACAACAGGAAAAAGACCAGAAGAAGAAGAGGTCATCTATGACCAACCCAAAACAATAATGGCTTCTCCTAATGCACAAGTTTTATTTTTCATTATTCTATTTATTTTGTACCTTTATAACACAAGAGATGCTTTTCAGTTTTGTAGCTGATTGTGACCAAATACCTTTTGTTTTTTATCAACACTACAAAATAATATGGCCTATGAAAGAGTGCATTCTGTTTACTGCTTAGTGCTTAATACACTAAAGGAGTCTGTACTGTACCAACTACCTCAGGGGGGACTAAATGCCGCTAGGTGGAA
This sequence comes from Myxocyprinus asiaticus, assembly GCF_019703515.2. Lineage (NCBI taxonomy): Eukaryota > Metazoa > Chordata > Actinopteri > Cypriniformes > Catostomidae > Myxocyprinus > Myxocyprinus asiaticus. The sequence continues at coordinate 2,032,366 of NC_059381.1, read as the reverse complement.
CAAACTGTAATTTGCACTACTGTCTGTTCAAAATAAATTAAAAGAAACCTAGCATTTGGTATTTGTTGCTTTTTCCTGTTGTACCGAACTCGTATCGAACCGTGACTCCAAAACCGAGGTACGTACCGAACCCTGACTTCTGTGTACCGTTACACCCCTATTCAGCACTGGCAGATTTTTTCACTTGTTTTGACTATAAACAAGTTAATAACAAGTGGGGGGAAAAATCTGCCAGTACAGCAAGGGCGTAGGCAGGAAATTACTTTTGGGTGGGCCTCAATAAAAATGGATGGTCCAAATTTTTGCCCCAATTTTATTTTATTTTTTGACCAAATTTTCTTTAACAACAGAGAGGTGGCACATTCAAGCAGAATTTATGCATTTTTTAACTATTTTTTAAATATATATTGGAAGTCATTGAATAATCTCCAATACTCTGGGTGGGCCTGGGTCTAATTTGGGTGGGCCCAGGCCCACCCCGGCCCACCCTTGGCTATGCCACTGCAGTACAGTAAGACAAATTATATTAAAAATAAATTATCTGAAAAAAACCTAAATATGCAGTGTTGCTTATAAAACAAGGTGAAGTAAATGTATCTTGTTTTAAGTATTTTTTAGATAGTTTTAAGGGAAAACAATACAAAAGTTCTTTGCCCTAATTTTAAATATCTTACTAGAGAAAAAAACATCATCTAATGGGGATTTTCTTGATAGAAAAATATAATCATGCATGTGATAGTACTAGAAATAGTATTTTAGCTTAAGTGTTTACATATCAATTTAGAAAAGTTTAACTGTTTCTGCTGCTCCAAACCCCACAGAGTACACAACGACATCATCTTCTGATTGTACATCATATGCACCTTTTCCTTCATAACAGCGTGAAAGCGCCCCTTTTCTGCTCATATTAATGTAAGTAACGCATCGTTTCAGCGCTGTTCCAACACTCCTCAAATTGCATAATTTATATGGATATTTTTCAACTAAGCAGACTCAAAATTAAAGTAATCCCTTCAGTAATCAAAATACTTTTTGAATGTAACTGTATTCTAATTACCAATGATCTAAATTGTAACTGTAGTGGAATACAGTTACTTATATTTTGTATTTTAAATACGTAATCCCGTTACATGTATTCCGTTACTCCCCAACACTGATGATTTATATCATCTTTAGCAGGTCCCTTTAATGATAAAACTTAAAGATACATATAAAAGTATGTTTCATTTTTCAAAAATCGCAGAACTGTAGGAATGACACTAGAATGTAGACCATACAAACAAATGATAAATATTACAGGCACACGATGCACAAAACAATAGTTTGGTGTTGCATATTTATAATGTATATTTTCACTCATGCATATCTCTCTGAACACTTATGAACATTTAAATAAGCTTGTTTTTGTATTTAATAACAGAGCAACTGAGATTATATGTAATGAATCCATCATTTGCATCAGATATTGTGGATTTGTTTTCTAAATATCTGTGCGTTTGATGCAGTTGCAGGTGGAAGAGTGTTTTTGAGGTAAAGCGTCAGTGATGTGATTATCTGTGTGTCGGATCACACAGCTCTGAAATGTCTTGTGATTAGGGGATCGCTGTCAGCACTGGCTTGAGCAAAGGGCAAAGTTTTTGGTCTCCCAGGCCCCACAAAAAAAACATGCTTTTATCATTAGAGCAGAGCGGAAGAGGGAATCTGTCGGTTTTTCTCTTGGCCTGATTTCATTTGGGGTTTAAAAGCCGCAGTGCAATAATCTCTCAGGGTTGTGATGCATTTTATATTAGTGATATATTTATACAAACACACAAACTGAGGAATCCAATGTGCTTCTCAAATTACCAATATATACAGCTTTCTGTGTGCTGCATGTTAAAGTTTAAACAGTCACTGAATGCAAAAGGTAAAGATCTTTAACTCACTTTAAAATTGATTTTTTCCCCTTTTTCTCCCAAATTGGAATGCCCAATTCCCAATGTGCTTTTAAGTCCTCGTGGTGGTGTAGTGATTCGCCTCAGTCCGGGTGGTGGAGGACAAATCCCAGTTGCCTCTGTGTCCGAGACCATCCGTGCATCTTATCATATGGCTTGTTGAGCATGTTGCCACGGAGACATAGCGCGTGTGGAGGCTTCACCCATCCACCGTGGCAACCACACTCAACTCACCATGCGCCCCACTGAGAACGAACCACATTATAGCAACCACAAGGAGTTTACCCCATGTGACTCTACCCTCCCTAGCAACCGGGCCAATTTGGTTGCTTAGGAGACCTGGCTGGAGTCACTCAGCACGCCCTGGGATTCAAACTAGCGAGCTAGCGACCTCCAGGGGTGGTAGCCAGCGTCTTTACCACTGAGCTACGCAGGCCCCCCTAAAACGTACTTTTAAAAGATGGGAAAATGTCAAGTTGTTACATATCAAATCTATTTCTAATGAAGTATCTTCTATCAGGAAGACTCGCAGACTTGAGTGAAATTCAAGATGACATTTATTGATGAATATAAAACAGAAATGTAATGTCTCTCTTTGGCGTAAGCCCCGTCTGGCGGTCCGAAGAAGTTGTACTCAGAACTGTCATATCCTGCCGCAGATAGGAGGCAGGGGCGAGAAGCCTACCCCCTGTGCAGGACGGGACTCAACTGGTGGTGGTGGGGTGGTGGAGGTTGCCGTGTTAGCACACTGAAACAGCAATGTGACAGATCGTGAGCAGACTTATAAAGCAATGGCTTACATGTGATTGGCTAGGAGTTACCTAGATAATGGTGCGATGATGTACAGCTGCTAGTCTTCCCGCTAGAACTACGCTGCGCTTACATTTCTGTTGGTGAAAGCCAATGCATCCATGTTGATTCTGTCATGAATCTGACAATGCACTGTTTGCAATGTGCTGTAATATTCAAAAAGCTTCAGCTTCAGTTATTCTGCTTAATAGAGACATTTAGGTCAAGACTGGGTTTAATTTGTGATTGGTGTCTGCTGAAAGAACTGGCAACTGTTAACTTCAGCAATGAGGAAAAAGAGAGGTTCATGTTTGCTTTTCAGGGGACAGGAGAAGAAGATAAGAGCTTACGTAATAAAGCACGGGCTCTTTTAAATCAAGCTTTTGTTAACGTATTACATGATCAAGAGAGGTCACTTCTTCTGAAAGTTCATGCAAAACAAAAGTACAAACAAACAAGACCTAACTTGTTCCGAAACCCCCACTTAGACCTAAATAAGTATCTGTCTACGTAATCAGTCTCGCTAGTTGTGCATTTGTAAGCATTCAGTGTGTGTTTGTGAAGCTGATTGGATTGTTTATTGATGTTCAGATGTTGTTTACAAGCGTTAACTCATCAGCATTGTTTCAACACATCGTTTGTGATTGGCCGTATCAGTGTGCTGATGTTTCTGTCTGGCAACAAACCTTTGAACTGTTGATGTCATCATGTCAAACTATGAACTTTCACCTCTGAAGAGGCGTTCAAATACTCTTGGTTAAAGAATATTCATTCTTGTTGCCAGTTCTAGTTGTCATACGGGGAAGTTGTTACAAAGGCTGTGTTATATCTCAGTTACTAATTTTGAGTCAAAAGTCCAATTAAACAAATGCTTGTTTTCTCTAGCAACAGTTTTGTATTTTGGTTTCAAACACCTAGTTCAAAACGAGGTCATAAATTATAATTATAATTAACTAAAATTCCAGTAGGAACACTATAAAACCACACTAGCATACATTAAGACAAGAGTCAGCTATATAATGAAAGTTGATTTAATAAAAAAATGTTGAACTGTTTTCTGTCCAGAAAATGTCCAAATGCCACATTTAACCCCAAATCAATACAAAGGAGATCTGAGATTATATTTTTTTGTAAAGAAAATAAAGCCTATATTTAAGGCCATTAAGAGTTTTACATTGTGACATTATTTTCAGGACATTTGAGTTCACAATTCTCATTATTGTAATACATCTGGATGTTTTACTTTTACTATTCAAATAATTTATAGTGAGGATTCTCATTACCCTAAAACATTTTTTTTTTTTTTTTTACTTTCTTACAGTTAAAAAGATGCTGTTGAACAATGATAAAAAAATAAATAAAAAAAAAATGAGTGAAAATTGAAGGCAGTATTACTATGATGTATAAATAATTTAATTTAATTATCTATACTATAGTATAGATAATTAAATTACATTATTTATTAATTTTTAATTATATTAGTTTTAATGATTATTTCATAATCATTATTATAATTATATCTAATCATATTTTAATTATAAATTATATATATATTCATTTAATGAATATATTTCATATATATATATATATATATATATATATATATATATATATATATATATATATATATATGTAGTATAGATAATTAAATTAAATTATTTATACATTTTTTAATTATATTATTTTTAATGATTATTTCATAATCTTTATTATAATTATATTTAATCATATTTTAATTATAAATTATATATATATTCATTAAATGAATATATATATATATATATATATATATATATATATATATATATATAGTATAGATAACTAAATTAAATTATTTATAAATTTTTTAATTATATTATTTTTTAATGATTATTTCATAATCATTATTATAATTATATATAATCATATTTTAATTATAAATTATATATGTTTATTCAATGAATTATAATTTCATTATATATATTAAATATATTCATTAAATAATTTAATTAAAGACAGGAAACCAAATATGTATTTTTAATAAATATCAGTTTGGGAAAATTTGACACATTTATGCAGAGTAAAAAGTCGAACATGTGTTCTATATATTATTTTAGCTGTTTTATGTTATTTTTAATAAAATAACATAATTTTATACAACAAATTAATTCTGACATCTGTAGGCAAACAAAATGGTTTGATATTTTTGTGCTGCCTTTTACATTTTTTACATTTCATTATTTTTTTCACTGTTTAAATTATGATGAAAGCCATTGTGACAACATACCCCAGGGGTCCATAGGTTCAGTACTACAGTATTTGTTTTTACCCTGGGCAATAAGGGTGGACATGTTTTGTACTCCAGACTATATGTCTATACAGAAAGTGACTTTCAAAAATAAAGCTACGCTGAGAAATATTCAGTGGAGTATAGTGGTGTGACAACTAGCCCCAATCTCCCTATTTTAGTTGTGCTGCCAAAGCAAGATGATACACTGCAGAGAACATGCTGTAGGTCTCTCTCTCTCTCTTCACATTAAGGATTTCCGCACATGCACAGAATGACACAGCTAAGTGCAAGACTATAGCATAATACATTTAGCAAGTCCTTTCACTCTCACATATATACACACACACTAACACACACATTGAGTGTTTCCACAAGAGCGTGTGCTTAGAAAGTGGTTGATATTGTGCTCAGATCAGCAGTCAGCAGGCCTAACAATGGACGGCTAGAAGCTTCAGCGCGTTAACATTAGACCCCAACGAGGGATTGGCCGTCTGTGAGAGTATGAAACACAAGGCGAATTAAAAACACCGTGATTTTCTCTCATCTGTTATGGGGAGGTTTCACCGAACAAGTAAAAACATCATTACTGATCGTGTTTTGTGGCGGAATATTGATCTGATGTCGCCACCCCTCCTCCCCTCACTTGCCTTCTCTCTCTGTATCTGATGACTTCTGTTCAGCTATAAGATCCATATGACAAGAAAATAAACAAATTACTGATTTGATAGTGTTACAGCTCAAGCAATATTTTTCTTTAAATAAAAGCTGAGCAACGATTTGATTTAATCCAACTATTTTCTGCCATTTGCAAGTAGCAAACATATTTCTGATAAGTTTTACATTTTACAGTGAATTTTGAGTAAAAACTGTATACATCCTAATTGCTGATATTGACTTGTATCATATATTTATACACACATTAAATTGGCCATCCTGTTCTCTAGATATCGGCATCAGCATCTCTCATTGAAAAACCCATATCAGTCAGCCACTAATTATTAGAACAGATTGTTCTAGAATGTATAGTTTGAAGATCACTCAATTTTGTTTTGCATCTTCGGAAACCAGATAAGAAGCTCATTAAACTGTGCACACACTGCATTAAACATCATCTGCATGTATAATTCAGGGAAGTGATCCGAGAATGGTTTGTTTTGTCTTTGCACAGAATGTACCGAGACAACTCGCAGATTAAAAGTACTGCATGCATTTTTATGTCTTTAAAGTCAACATCTGTTTACGTTCTTAGTACACATTCCTGATCTTATTGTGCATGATTCATCATTGCACTTTATTAAAAAAAAAAAAAAAGACTTCATATTTGCATTGCTTCAGGATACAACTCATGTGTGGTACACCACAGTTGCAATACAGATATTTAATGCTGATCAACATTAATCTAATAACGGTAAAAGCAATAATAGCAAATAAAGGTAGATTTGCAAAAGAAGTGTTGATGCCCTTCAGCCTCCACATCCCGGTTTAAAAAGCCACCTCAAAATTGTGCGCAGGCTGTGTTTCAGGATGGCAAATGGCAAACTCAAATTCAGATCTGACTGGAAACAGGTCTCAGAACAGTTTGGAAGGCACCATATTTTCATCCTACCGCCATATACATTTTTTCAAGCTTCCGGACGCAGCTTTAATTCTGATGTGAAACACGCACTTTTCACCATCCAATCAATTCCTGTAAAAAAAAGAAAAGAAAAGTGAACTGAACTAGAGGTCGACCGATAGTGGGTTTTGCTGATACCGATAAATAAGGTGGTGGAAAAGGCAGATAACCGATTAATCAGCTGATAGTTTTTCAAATTGATTTATAGAAATATCAATAAGTAGAAATTCTTATTCTTTCTTTATTATAAAGACAAAGAGTCCAACATGAATAAAATCCCAGATGCATTTTTTTGTTCAGCTAAAATCCCAATAATAAACTAGACAATAATAAAGATTTGGTACATAATGCATGACTTTTAAGTATAAACAAGCCCGAAACACACTGGGGACTCTTATTTTGAAATGATGAAAAAAATATCGGTAACTCTCAACAGATTTTTGCCGATAACTGATAGTTCAAAATAGCAACTATTGGCACCGATTAATCGGTTAAACCGATAGATCGGTCTACCTTTAAACTGGACCTTTTTTCTTAAGGAATTTCCCGCTTAACTCAGAAACACGTCACATTACTGAAATATAATGGTATGCAAATGTCATTTCATGTCGACTTGTTAGTTGAGACAGACCGACATATCGGTTTTACCGATTAATCGGTGCCGATAGTTGCTTTTTAGAACTATCGGTTATCGTCAAAAATCTATGCCGATAGTTGCCGATAGTGTTTTTTTATTCTGTGTTACTTTGCAGCTAGCGGTGTAGGATTTTGCAGCTTGGATCTACAGTATAACAGCGGCCTCTAGAGGTGAAATAAAATCACATGGGGATTTGCTGTCTCTAAGACTTTCATCATTGACAATGCTCATCCATATTTTTTATATTTTTTTGTTATTTTGATTAGATAAATCAAGTGTTCTAAATTGAAGCAAAGGCATGCTGCAAAAAATAAATAAATAAATAAATAAATAGAAAAAAAGAAAAGGAATATATGGAAACGTGCCCCGTCAGCACATACATTTATATCTTGTGAATAATAATAATCCTTATTCCTCATTAAACCTCATCAGGTGAAATATATATATATATGCAAATACCTTCATCTGGTAAATGTATAGACTATAAAAGGCTTACTTTGGAAAATACTTAAATATAGAGCATTGTAACGAAACCAAATCTCCGTCATTTCAAAATAAGTGTCCCTGGTGTGTTTCAGGCTTGTTTACAATTAAAAGTTGCACGTCATAATGTAAACTTTTTTCTGGTTATTATTCGGATTTTGTTTGAAAAATAAACTGCATCTGGGATTTTACTCATTTTGGACTCTTGTAGCCTCTATATCAGTACCCATCATAGTAAGAAATGAACTATTGGCTGAATAATTGGTTCTCGGCCTTAGTTATCGTATCGGCAAATCCACTATCGGTCGACCACTACTTGTGAGTGTGTGTGTGTATACTCTATGTACTTAGCTATAGTTTGGAGACAAACTTGTTCCCAGAAGTGAGGTCAATCGGACACAGCCCCCCCTTGGGGTCATTTTGAGACGTCCTCATTTGGAAAAATTTACCATACATAAAATAAATATGTATTTCTTTTTAAAATTCTAAATATGCTAAAAGTTTTCTGTTAGGGTTAGGTTTAGGCTTAGTGTTATTTTACAGTTATTATAATTAGCTTTATATAAAAACAATAGAAGTCTATGACATGCCCCCATTTAGATAGATAAACGTGTGTGTTAACGTATATGTGTGCGTGCTCTCTGCTGATCAGAAGGGGTTTACTTTGTTATAACCATTGTGTATGAAATGTGCTATATAAATTGTCTTGGCTATTGGACCAGAAAATAATCGTGACTGCATGTATGAAGAAATTGATGCAGAATTAGTCACAAATTTAGAAATTATTTGCATGATATCAATGCATGTGAGTACACTTATAGCTAAGTGGCACAGGTCTCTATTCTGATCGGACACGAGAAGTGGATCACTGTGGAATCAGTGATGAAAGCTAATGAAATTTCTGTCATGAACTGGACCCAATCCACAATAAAATTAAATAAGATCCTACTAGATATAACTAAAATGTGATCCCTTTAGAATGGGTTCCATATTATGATACAGTACATATTCCTTAAGCTATTTAGAGACTATACAACATTACAGCATCTGAGAATCAAAACAGATCTCAATAGATCATTGATGAACTGATTTACACCCTGAGATCGTGTTTCCAGTGAAAGCTCCCAAACGGGACGTTAATAAAATTCCAATACACCTGAATGAATACAAATTTCAGTAGATAAGGTGATGGAACATGCAGGTCTTTGGGTTCCTCCTTAATTTCTTCAGGTGCAAACTGACACTCGATACAGGCGAGAACCGATCGATACGGCCGGTGCATTTAGGGCAACGAAGAATTGGTTCAGATTTGAGCAAACGGACAGCGGTGCGGTTAGGACCGTTCCACTGGACACTTTCTCACACACACATTGATTTATATTTGCCAGCAAGGAAAGATAAACCAGCAGTGTGTGAGCGGCTCTTACCCGTTTGATGAAAGGCCAGGGAAACCTGAGGTATTGATTGGATTGATTGAACCCTACCCCTTTTAGAAGAGCCCAAAGTTGACACCCCTTCTCTCAACGCGGAAATGGTAAAACCCTTTGAATAATATAATTGCTTTTTTGATCGCACTGTAAAGCACCATGAGAGCCCGTCCTGATGGAGTCAGTGTTGCATGGATGCCCATTGACGGCTGAGATTGTGTGTGTGTGTGTGTTAAGCTGCAGTAAGCAGAATACCAAATGATGACAGGCAAACTCTCTTCTCCACAAAAGCAGGAGTCTTGCACTTTTATCCAGAGACACACTAAAAGAAAGCCATCAGGGTCTCGTAAAGAGAGCTCGCTTTAGGAAGTAAACATTGATCCTTGTATTTTACTAGAAAGAACAGATGTAGACTGTACAGCTGCCTATAGAGCCACAAAGACAGACATTGAATTTATTCCACTAGACAATCAAAATATAAAGTACTGCTTATGAAATGTATATCATAATTTGGAACATTTCTAAAGGAATGGTTTTGGAATTTAGAATATAATTTGGAACCAATTTTGAGTCCTCTAACTGCTAATGGAATTATGTGTCATAATTGAATACCACTTCTAAGTGATTCTAATGGAATCAATTCGAATCCTTTTAGAATCCCAGAAGAATCTACAAGCTATAATGAAATTCAGAAAACAAAAACTGGAAAATAGGAATTTCAGATTAGGATTCGTTCTAAATAATGATACAGTTAGAGTAGAAATCCTCAGTATATTCCTTTAGGATTTTCTTGACTACATTTTACTGCAGTTGATTGATATTTCTCCAAGCGATACGAGAATAAACATTTATTACCTGAATTCAGTTTATTAGAGATTATACGGCTGACCTAAAGAAACAATGTTACACAAATGTTCATTTGATTTTTATCACATTATAGAATATTTTGATGCAAATGATGGGCAATTTGAGGCCTCAGATGTGGTTTAAGTTTTCACCCTGTTAATTTGGCAAAAAAAAAAAAAGACAATTGTCTTTCCATACAGCAGTAAATAGATTATGCTTTCTGTTGGTGTTCTGCGATTTAACCCTGATCATTTGGTTTGGAGAAACCTCACGATTATCTAATGAAGGTTGCACATTACAGTTCAAATGTGCACATGCTGTATTTCACTCATATCACACACATTGTGAAGGTTTAAGGTCCAGGTGTAGTAAGTATTTACACAAATCCTCACATGTTTCTAAATATTGAGTAGCAAATCAAAACAAATCAGCACTAAATAAATGGGTCATTTAAAAAAATAAAATGACATTCCAACTTATTTCTCCTATAAAAGCTGAGGGAAAACACTTTTTAACATCTTGACTCATAAAAGGACAACGTGACTTTTGTTCTTTTATTGTTTAATTTTGTTTAACGGATGAAGCGAGGGTTGTAACATCAGTCATAAATTCTCTTAAAAGATTCATTTTCAAAGATGGTGTCAATAGCATCACAAAACAAACACCTCTGATCAGACTAAAATCAACTGAACAACACTAAACAATGTAACACCAATGACATATTTAATTGATCCATGTGATAAAATTACAGTTAAAATGTAACAAATGTGGAAATCATTATGTGCATATTTGAGCAGACTCTTTGATCTTTTTTACACCATTTTTTTGTATTTTCAAAATACTCGTTTTTAACATTGATAGCACCAATGACATAAAAACAAGGGACAAACATTCTTTTTAAATTATTTAAATGATTCATTATTTTGTTTTGCTTTTATGCACACATGCACCGATGCATGACCTGAGAAAACTGAAAAATGAGTACAAAATAAACCCGTGAATAACTGTAAATGTCACAGAAGGGCTGTGCCAGAAAAAGGAGGCTTTTTTAAGGCAATTGCCAAATTCAAATGTATTTTCTAAATAAATGTGTAAAACAATATAGTCACATCATTACATATTATTTAATAAAAGGTTATAGAATTTTAAATGGGGTTTCCTTGACTATCTGAAACCTTTTTCATGACTGAAAAGTCAAAGGACATGATAGTCACCATATTTTGATAATGACCAAAATACACATTGTATCTAATTGCTGTGGGATTTATAGAAACATGGATACATGCATGTCTTAAAATATGTCATTTAGGTTATAAAAAGCTCTTAAGCTTAAAATAACTGCATAACATGATTTGTCAGTAAATAAATGTGGTTTTGTTAAAGAATCTCAGTGATGGAGGGTTTGAGTGGAATGGCATTCACTGATCATGTTCCTCTCTGTGTGAGTGCTGGATGAACAGTGCCATCTGCTGCTTAGAAAATCAACTCTATGTTGGACAAAGTGAAATTCTGTGCAGTGAAAACTGATTTCAGAACAACACTATGCAGATAACCTGTTAGCTACACACCAGAATTGTCAATTGGATGGTTGTTTTTTAACAACTGACCTTAAACACACACACATATATAAACAATTACATTCATATAGATCTGATCTGATATAGACTGTGGTGTGCTGCAGAGAGCAATGGAGAATCACATTATTGCACTTAATTTAATAAATTAGTCAATATTGTTATAAACATTCTGTGGCTGCATTTTATATAGTCTAACTAGTTTATCAGATTTGTATAGATTTTTGTATGCACTGAAAAAAATAATGAAGTTAATAAATGTTTTTTTTTTTTTTTTTTTTTTTTTAAATTGGTCAATTCAATTTGATGTAATTTTGTTATGAAATTTATATATTCTAACTAGTTTTTTTTTCATCAGATTTTTACAGACTCAAAAAATATTTTAGCCTATTTTTAAGAGCAAAATGAAATTAATAAAACTTAAAATATTTAGTAAAAAAAAAAAAAGTTTAATTCAATTTTATGGAATTTTGTTATGAAATTTATATATTCTAACTAGATTTTTTTTTTCATCAGATTTTTACAGATTCAAAAAATATTTTAGCCTATTTTTAAGAGCAAAATTAAATTAATAAAATGTAAAATATTTAGTTAAAAAAAAGTTTACATTTATGGAATTTTATTATGAAATTTATATAATCTAACTAGATTTTTTTTTTCCATCAGATTTTTTCCTGCACTCAAAGAAATATTTAAGCCTATTTTAACAGCAAAGTTAATAAAGTTAATTAAACTTAAAATATTTAGGTTTGTTTTTATTATTATTCATTTCAATAGTACAACAAAATTCCTTCAAATTGAATTAAGCAATCTTTAAAAAATGTAAAGATTGCTCAATTCAATATGATGGAATTTTGCTATACAATTGAAATGCGTAAAACTTAAAATTATTTTTTAAAGTGATTTGCCACCACAATATTATAGGGTGTTGTGGGTGGTTGGAAGAGTAGGAAGAGCTTTTGACAGTTTACTGGATAATGTGTCGTTATGTAAAATTCATGCCGTCATTTCTTGCCCTTTACTCAACTTTAGTGACAGGGCTCCAGACTAAAAAATGAATTAGGAGCCACTGACTCCTCAACTGAAACAGTAAGGAGCCAAATGGCTGTTTTTAGTCGCCAAATCACAGAATTGCTCGATTTAGTTTGCTGTTCAGAAACAAGATAGAAATCTGAAGAAAAGACGCATTAATCAGAGGTTTAATAAACACAGTTGAGAAGATAAGTTTGCATTCCCTTTTGTCTCAAATGTTCACACCCCTTTCATAATTTATACAAATATAAGAGATACAGTGTTTTTATTTAGTGCTGCTCTTCAGAATCTACATTACAGATATTTATATAAAGTATAGTATGCTTATAGTAGTGTGTTGTCTTCTTGAGCATCAGTGAATGTTTGCACCTTGTGTAATAGTTGTCCTCAAGTGTCAAAAGCTTGATCTCATATATATATATATATATATATATATATATATAATTTAAATTGATTTAAAATATTGCCTTAGTCTTTCTTTACTGTTACCGGATGGCCCCAGACACCGAGACTACAAGAGTGCAAATTGAAAGAAATTCCAGATGCAGTTTAATGTGCTTCTTCAATCTCAATCAATAATTACCAGAAGACACAATACGGGACTTTTAATTATAAAGAAGCCCGAAATACACATGGGACTCTTATTTTGAAATGTCTGCGCTCCCAGTTGTGAACTCACCGACGGCTGATTCACTGAGAAAGTGACTCTGATTCAAACCTGAGCTCCTGAGTTCAAACCCTCAGTTCTTTTCAGGTGATTCGTGAAAAAGATCCGGTTCAAAAGAGTCATTTGTTCAGGACTCTCTCGCGCTGGGTTTGTTGTTGCGTGCGGTGCAGCGAGCTCGTCAGAAACAGAACGGGTGAAAAGCGGCGCGAGACACACTGGCGCTCTAAAAATATATTCAATAACTCACAAGATGATATCTGACGAAAGCGCATATGAACGCACACAACCTGACTGTCGCCAATGGCGACTAGATGTTACATTACTGTCACAATCAATTATTTTTGGTCACATTTGTAACCATTATAGTCGCAGTCTGGAGCCCTGTGTAACCGCCAAACCTTTATTATCTCAATCTTTGCATAGGTTTCTATTGAAGTTTCCATATAGAAATATGAGTCCAACAGTCACTAAAGTTTCACATTTAAATCATTACATGAAAAACTAAAAAAAGAACTACACAGTATGAAATATGAAATGACTGTGGAAGTAATTCTTATTAAAGGCACAATTCTGTCATCTTTTACTCCTGTATGATTTTCTTTCTTCTGTAGAAAACAAAAGGAGTTGTCAGTCACCATTCACTTTGTATGGAAAAAAGATGCAATGAAATGCATTTTTGGGAGAACTACCCCTTTAAGACATCTCTGGGAAATATCTGGGCTTTAATGGTTACTTAAAGATAAAGCACTGAATATCTTAAGTATCTTGTCTTAGATTCGTGTTTCAGCAGTGTTCCACTGTCTCTGTGTTACTGCATAAATTATACATGCAAAGTGTGGAATTATTGCCGTGCATTTGTCTTTATCAAATATTTAGCTTAAGCACGCTATGATGGGGCTGGGGATAGTTTTTACACATAAAAGTCGCTCCTCAACGTCTGTCTGCAGCGCTCAGCAACTTATTCTGCCTGAATGCAAGACCTGCGTTTTCTTGCCGTCTTAACACTTGGCATGCTGCCATCTTAATTTTATGACTAATGGGTCTAGTGTGTGTGTGTGTGATAGAGAGCAAGTCTCAATCAGGGTGTGAATTAAGCAAAAGTTAAAATGGTACACACACACACACACACACACACACTGTGTAAAAGCTCATCTGAGCGTGTCCACCTTTATTTACACCGTCGTTTCCTCTCACATAATAGTTTTGTACTAAATTGAGCTCTTAACCTGATTTCTATTGATCTGGCACAGGCTCAGTTGTGCATACTTAATTCAGAGGAGTAATCAAATCAAATCTTAGAAGTGTGTGTGTGTGTGTGCGTGTGTGTGTGTGTGTGTGTGTGTGTGTGTGTGTGTGTGTGTGTGTGTGTGTGTTTCGAGACTGGAGTGTTGTTGCGCACACTAATTTTGTAACAGCAATTTAGTCACAGATGAAATCTACAAGTATTCCATTCATACAGACAATTTATATACTGTGCACCATAAACACTGCAGAAATATTATGAGTAATAGGGTATTGTTCTATTCTGAAAATAACATCTCTTTGTTTATATACACAGTTGTGCTCAAAAGTTTGCATACCCTTGGAGAATTGGTAATATATGTACCATTTTTAAAGAAAGCTTGAGTGAGCAGGCAAAACACATTTCTTTTATTTCTTATGGGATTCATATTCAACTGTAGGTTATAACAGAATGGCACAATCATAAAACAAAACATGACAACAAAATGAAATGACCCCTGTTCAAAAGTCTGCATACCCTTAGTTCTTAATACTGTGTATTGCCCCCTTTAGCATCAATGACAGCGTGCAGTCTTTTGTAATAGTTGTCTATGAGGCCCCAAATTCTTGCAGGTGGTATAGCTGCCCATTCGTCTTGGCAAAATGCCTCCAGGTCATGCAAAGTCTTTGGTCGTCTTGCATGAACCGCACGTTTGAGATCTCCCCAGAGTGGCTCGATGATATTAAGGTCAGGAGACTGTGATGGCCACTCCAGAACCTTCACCTTTTTCTGCTGTAACCACTGGAGGGTCAATTTGGCCTTGTGCTTAGGGTCATTGTCATGCTGGAAAGTCCAAGAGCGTCCCATGCGCAGCTTTCATGCAGAAGAATGCAAATTGTCTGCCAGTATTTTCTGATAACATGCTGCATTCATCTTACCATCAATTTTCACAAGATTCCCCGTGCCTTTAGAGCTCACATGCCCCCAAAACATCAGTGAGCCACCACCATGCTTCACAGTGGGGATGGTATTCTTTTCACTATAGGCCTTGTTGACCCCTCTCCAAACATAGCGCTAATGGTTATGACCATAAAGCTCTATTTTGGTCTCGTCACTCCAAATTACAGTGTGCCAGAAGCTGTGAGACGTGTCAAGGTGTTGCCGGGCATATTGTAACCAGGCTTTTTTGTGGCATTGGCACAGTAAAGGCTTCTTTCTGGCAACTCGACCATGCAGCTCATTTTTGTTCAAGTATCGTCGTATTGTGCTCCTTGAAACAACCACACCGTCTTTTTCCAGAGCAGCCTGTATTTCTCCTGAGGTTACCTGTGGGTTTTTCTTTGTATCCCGAACAATTCTTCTGGCAGTTGTGGCTGAAATCTTTCTTGGTCTACCTGACCTTGGCTTGGTATCAAGAGATCCCCGAATTTTCCACTTCTTAATAAGTGATTGAACAGTACTGACTGGCATTTTCAAGGCTTTGGATATCTTTTCATATCCTTTTCCATCTTTATAAAGTTCCATACCTTGTTACGCAGGTCTTTTGACAGTTCTTTTCTGCTCCCCATGGCTCAGTATCTAGCCTGCTCAGTGCATCCATGTGAGAGCTAACAAACTCATTGACTATTTATACACAGACACTAATTGCAATTTAAAAAGCCACAGGTGTGGGAAATTAACCTTTAATTGCCATTTAAACCTGTGTGTGTCACCTTGTGTGTCTGTAACAAGGCCAAACATTCAAGGGTATGTAAACTTTTGATCAGGGCCATTTGGGTGATTTCTGTTCTCATTATGATTTAAAAAGGAGCCAAACAACTATGTGATGATAAATGGCTTCATATGATCACTATCCTTAAATAAAAGACAGTTTTTTTGCATGATCAGTCATATTTTCAAATCAATGCCAAAATTTCACAATTTCTGCCAGGGTATGCAAACTTTTGAGCACAACTGTACGTGTGTGTGGATTATACAGGACATGCTATATGGGAGTTTCTTCAAATTCAGGCACGTAAATTCTAACATTTTTCACACTCAGACTAATTTATTTAATTTGTCTTCTAATAATGTCCAACAGTGTATGTACATGCATCACAGGAGATTTATGTCATTCAAGTCATACAATTCCCACCACAATGCCATTTCCAGCACATCTCAATTCTGTATTGTGTCTAATAGAATTCTGTGCTGGAAATGATGCTGATGGAAATTACATTTTTAACCTTTTTAAAATAAAATGAACTCCTTTGTCTAGCTAAGAATAATTTAATAGCTACAGTGGCTAGAAAAAGTATGTGAACCCTTTGGAATTTGCTGGTTTTCTGCATTAATTGGTCATAAAATGTGATCTCATCTTCATCAAAGTCACAAGTATAGACAAACACAATGTGCTTAAGATAGTGCCGACTTGGAGTGTCCCAGTCAGAGTCCAGACCTTAACCCAATAGAGATGCTGTGGAAGAACCTCAAGAGAGCCGTTTACACCAGACATCCTAAGAATATGTCTGAGCTGAAGCAAAAAAAGCAGCAGCTTCCTTCGTGATGTCCTGCCATGAACACCAAGCCTGTTTAATGTTTTCCATATAGTAGACTCATGAACATGATGTTAACCAGTTCCAATCATTCCTTCAAGTTTTCAGCTGTCACTCTGTGGTTATAAGTTTAGAAACATTGATAGAAATCATTTTCACGCAGTAAATATTGAAATGGTTTCTGTTTATTTCACTCTTTGTTTAGATGATCATAGTTTTAAATATGTGATCATTTGTATTTTTATAATGGGTTTTCATAGTTCAGTAGTAAAGATCTGGGTCCGGGACAAGGCTAAAAGACATTTGAAAAGTACCAACAAGAAAATATGAAGGCCTGGTAAATTCAGTTTAAATGTGTCCTTCATATAACAAAAAGAAAACAGTTGAAATCTGTTTGTTTTAATAAAAATCAACCCCTGGGACATGAAAGTGTGCAAAGTTGAAGAACACCCATATATCATTTGTTGTTGTTATCAGTGTATTTCAGGGATTTTCTCTCTCTGGATTGAACTGTTAATTATCAGGTGATCTTGTGTTTAGTTCTTTAGACTCTCTATTGATTAAAGACCCTAAAAATAAACCAGTTGTTTCACCCGTGCTCTACTGTATTACTCTGGGAGTGTTACTAGGCACAGAGGCAATTACCTGGAGGCATCTCACCTCTCCTCAAATCATCTGAACATTTCCTGTGGGATACAAGTGATCGGATATGAGTTGAGATGCCATGTTGACTCTGATGTCGGAATCAGAATCTATAAAAGAGTCTTTAATATTTTGTTATATAATATATAATACTTAATTTGAAAGTCACTTGGATGAATAATGAATCATAATTTTTTCATAATAACAGAATAATAATCTATTCTTTCTTTCTTTTTGTGTCTCCCTTCCAACAAACGAAACCCCTGAAGCATGCAAAAGAAAAGAGCAGGACCCGAGCAAAGACAGGAGCAATACACCAAAGAAATCGCGGCTGGTTTTCACCGACCTGCAGCGGAGAACACTACTGGCCATCTTTAAAGAGAACAAACGTCCATCCAAAGAAATGCAGCTGACCATCTCGCAGCAGCTGGGACTGGAACTGAACACTGTAAGCAACTTCTTCATGAATGCACGCAGACGCAGTCTGGACAAATGGCTGGACGAGGGGAGTCCAGGAAACATGTCCACCGGCAGCACTTGTACCAAAGCGTGATCCCGGAGGGATGGGGGAGGGTGGGAGGGCACTGGGAAGGAACAATGGATAACGGATGATGGATGGAGGGGATTTGGGGTGGTTAAAGGGTCCAGTGCACCAGGGATGGGTCGGCCACTCAACAGCAAACTTTATAAGAGAAAAACCTTTTGAAGGTCAACAAGCGGAGAGAGACTGCTTACTGGCTATTGTTGAAAAAATTAAAATAAGAAAGAGTTCACATCCAAAGAGTTTAAGCAATCAAAACTTCAGGAGAATCACTGCCTGCCCGACTACCCGGAAGTATTTCCCTTCTCTTCTGTAATCCACGCAAGAATATTTGTTATAAGGAATCTCCATTTGCAGAAATGGTCCTAAATGAACAAAGAATCTTAATGCAAATCACAAGTGAAGTAAACAGACTTCCCATTTACATTCAGAAGAGAAGTGAATACCAAAAGGTTTGGCATGGTTTACATTTCACATCTACATTCAAGGTAAAGTCGTAATTTTTGCACAAGTAGCGGCACTACACAGAATTGCAATCTGTTTATTTGAGCAACTGTTTGGTCTCATGAGATGTCGTACGAGATGACAAAATCATAAGATAATAAAATGTACGACTTTTATTTCCATACAGACCGACCAATCAACTAACAGAATATCAAATCGATACTATACAGACATCAAATTCTAACAAGTCTCTTAGAGGACGACCGCTATTAGATTTTGCTGTTACCGATAACTAAGGTGGTGGATAACCGATTAACCGATTAATCGGCTCATAGTTTTAAAATTTTATTTAAAGAATGTAAAAAAAAAAATCATAGTCTTTCCTCACAATGACATAGAGGCTACAAGAGTTCTAAAAATATATTTTTGCTGATAACCGATAGTACCAAAAAGCTACTATCGGCACCGATTAATCGGTAAAATCTATATATTGGTCTACCTCTAGTCTTTTATCCAACGCCTTTAATTTTAAGAAAGAAATCATCAGTGAACAAATTTGGTTGAAAAAACTTGAAAATCAGTGAAAAAAAAGGACATAGTTTGCTGGTTCATTTATTGTTGTCTATGGAATTAAAAGTCGTAGGATTTCATACGAGTCAACTAATTATTATGACATGTCATGAGACCAGGTTGGACTCAACTAATGGCGTGAGTTTGGTGTGGATCTACCATGTTTGTTTGACTTTTGGAGACCTGTTTGAAAACAGTAATTATATTGCAGTTCCTTTTGGTGCCACTAGGGGTGCAGAAATTACACACTGCAGCTTTAAGTTTTGTATTTCTTATTTTAATATCCTCAAGTGTGTGTGTGTGTGTGTGTGTGTGTTGAGCCACACACATTTCAAACAGTTCAAAGCTTTAATAACACAACAAGAACTTAACAGTTCATAACCGCTTGTAAATGCTCAAGGTGCAAGTTAGCAACAGGTTGCAGGTGCAGTTTGCCTAGAATATCGAGGTGCAGTCTGACCCGGTTTCATCTCTTTAAGGTAGAAAAACACTGTGTACACCTATCATAAGCACAAAACACTCACAGCCAGGTTTGTGAGCACAATCCTGAAGCACATTAAATTGCAATAGAACAGGGGCTGGACCACAGATTGTTCTTCTCTTATGAAAAAATAACTCAGGATGATATTTGTATGATACAACAGAAGAACATCAATCTCATGAGCTTCTATCTCTCAAAAACATAATTCAACGAAATTACACCACAGTTGAGCTACAGTAATATACCCGCCACTGGCTTCATCAATTAGTTTCATAATTATATCTGTATTAAGCTAAGAAACCAAACACAAGTGTACTGGCATTGGTATTCAGGGCCTTTACAATAGTACAAGAGGACAATCTCCAAACCAATGCCTGTCAGTTTAGCTTCGCAAAGACTCGCGAAGTTCACTGCAGCAGCAAAACATCCATTTCTCTTTCTCATCTTTCCAATACCAAATCAAGAAGTACGAAACTCTCAGTCCAGATACAAGATTCTCAGAGCATTCTTTCATATACTTATTTCAAATTCCATCTTCTTCATTTATTATTGAACCAAAGCCAGAGAAAACTAACAGAGCCAGTAAGCAGTTCTCTCCCGGGTTTCACTGAGGGCCAAAGGCTTTTCGGATCACTCAAAAAACGGACACTAAATACTTTTTCTATTTATTGACAAATCGACACCAAAGAAACTTTTCTGCACCTAACTGTTCTGCAAACAAAAACTGTTCAAAGGACAATGAAGAAAAAAACTGAGAAAATACAACCAAAAAAAAAAAAAAAAAAAACTGCAATGAACAAACACGAAGACGAAGCGTACAATGACGACGGGCGACAAAGAGGAAACGGTCGTTAGGGGAATGGAGAGCGGTCGTCTTTGTTGTGCTCGGATTGGTGGAAGACAGTTGAAAACCAGGAAGCAGAATGGGATCGAAAGGGTTTAAAAACATGCAACGGAGCTGTTCCCACGGCAACGGCGGCTCCCACAGGCAGAATAATGCGTCTCTCGGAAATGTTGAAGATTGTCTTTAATGTGTGCCTATGCAGTTTTTTCAACCAAAATGGAAAGAACAACAAAAACCTCATCAGCTACAAAACCAAAGATTCCGAGTAACTCCCAACGCAGTTCCCCTCCTTATCCGAGCAGTTTCCTTTCGTTGATGATGCTGATTACTCACCTGTTCTCCAAGAGGTTTAACGGTGTGGTGAGGAGGGGCTTGTATGCAGGGGTTTGATTCATTTAGTGTTGCCTCTCTCCAAACATGGGACGTCAAGGGTTCGGCTCTGTAAGTTTGTCCTACCTCGGTTTTTCCACAATCTCGCCATAGTTGCGTCCATCTCACAGCTCAAACTAAAGGTGTAACTCAGCCTGATGGGCATACCAAAGATAAACACCTTTAAGCACATGCAATCTCACCTTTTCCCCATTATCCCATGCTTGCAGACCAACTATTACTTACTCAACAAGCAGAAGAACTCATGATCTTTCATACATGCTTAAGCTGACTAACGGACCAACATCCCATCAACCGTGAAAATAACTTCAGTCTAACCTGATCACTATGAGTCAACACATCTGTAGCTTCTCGCAAAACTTGTCCAGAACCTGTTGAATGCCAAAGAATAGACTCAAGTCTCGGACAGTTCCATCCATCCAATATTCCAACCATCTCATTTTCCCATTGTCACGAGCTTGATTCCATGAGCTGAACCCCATCTCCCATGTTTGAGAGAGCCGTTGGCTTTTAGAAGGTCATGTATTCGAAGGCACTGCTGCAACCAGTTCCATATTCCTGCAAGATATTCCAACAGAAAAGCCAATAATCTGCCAAAAATGCTCACTTACCTGTAGAGAGGAAACTGCAGACTGTAGGTCGAATAGCTTTATCCTTTAGGTTTTCTCTCTTCAAAGCTTCTAATCCAAAGATTCTCCAACGCCTAGGACCTCTCGAGGTCGGCCTGGAGCCTTCATCTGCTTTCCAATACAGTCAGGTCTTTAGGAATATGGGCCAAAGAGCTTTCCTTTGCTTGTCTTAGTACTTATGTTTTGCCAATGCCTCTGTACAATGTCTTACCCAGGTTTTGCAATATGTGATTTTATTTATGTAATTTATATGTGTTATAATTGAACTTAATTTAAATTGCCAAAAATGTCCCCAGAAACCCTTTACCCCAATTAGCTTGCCAAAGTTTACATTTTTTGCATGTTGGACACCTTCAGACTTATTTATTTATGACTAAATGTGCTAGTTTGCATAGATTTTTGTTTCTTTAATTGTTTAATGATATTTAATTAGATGTAATTGTTTGAATGACTATTTAAGAATATTAGTGCATCAAAGATGCAGTGCTTCTCTGTTAATTTATTAGTTAGCTTTACTTTAAAAAGCAACACAAAGGGTGTATTTAATTTTTCTTAGAAAGAATAATTCTAAAAATGTGGTAGCTATCAGGTTTTAGTCTGCCAAGATTTGACTGAAATCGTTTAGATATTGTTTTTCCTTTTGTTGATTTTCTTTCGAATGAAAACAATCTATCGTTTGATACTGTCTGAAGGGGCACTGCATCAGGGCATTTGTGGTTATGAATCATTCCATTGAGCGATCTTTTCTGTGCATTTTGCTCACATTGAAGGACAAGCACCAAATTTCAGCCCGATGTTTTTGAGACGGATTGTACGGGGGCCATACATTCACAAGAGATCAACGCAGAACTCACCAAAGATTAAAAAAAACCCATGGATGCTGAGAGGTCGTTTATTCGTTGTGTCACTCGTAGAAGGACATAGAGGAATCCCTTAAAAACTAGAAAAAGCTGCTTCCAAGACTGACGTGTGTGTAAAAAAGTCTTTCTATCTCTTTAGTGAGAACCACAGAGGCTACCTCACTGAATTTTCCATTTGTAATTTTAATCGTGTTGATGAAACCAAAGATACCAAAGATTTCTTTTTCTCGAGTACGGTCTGCGCTTGAAGCCATGCTTTGGATATTTTTCTATTATGCCACTCTCTTTTTTCACCCTCTTTCTCTCTTCTTCCTCTTTCAGACACAAGTTCCTTCTCTCCTCTGGAAAAATAAGTGCAATGGAGCAGAGGGGACTTGGTGTCGAGTTGTAGATTTTAAGGCTATGTAGTTTTAATCGCCCCTTACTTGTCAGAATGTAATAAAACCCAGATGCAAAAACATTCACACACCAAAACCAGTTTGGCACAGAAACACTAACATTAACATAACCACCAAATGCTTTGCACATTGATTGATCGAACACAGTCCAAAAGGGACCAAAACAAGTGTACAATATTCAATGTTTTGAATGTTTGAGTCAAAATTTCACAGCTTTCTGTCAAATACAGAACAGTGTTTTACTTTATGCTGCGTTCCAGTCGATTGGGAAAGCTGTAACTTCCAACGTTTTGTAACTGAACGCCACTTGAAGTTGGACTTCCAACTTGGAACTCGTGCGAAAATGCGGAAATTTACACGGTTTAAGAAAAACTTTCACTTTTAAGCAAAAAAGTGCTTTAAAAGTCAAAGTTCTGACATTACATGATTATAAAAGCTTTTTACAAACATTTCCGGAGACAATAATCATACACCTGCAACACAAATGCTAGCGTCCGCCATTTGGTCGCTAGGCTACTTTTTTGCTGACAATGGAATGCCTGCAAAGTTCAAAGTAGCTTTGAAGATTTGTTTCTTTATACGTCATCTTCCGAGCATCTGGCAAGAGAGCGCAACAGTGCCTGCCCACTTTTTCAGCCGTCTTGGTTCCGGAAGTATTTTCCCCATTCATTTCTTCCATAGAGTTTTAATAAAATCCTTCATAAAAGAGTTGTGTGCCATGAACATAACCAACCAGCTCTGAGGTGAATCACAACATCACAAACTTTGTTTTGAGACAAAAAAGTCTTTGAAAATCGGACATAAAGATAAAGGGACAAGCAGTGGCGGATTTAGGCATGGGCGACATGGGCAGTTGTCCAGGGCAGCATCTTGCGGGGGGGGGGGGGGGGTTCTGTGTGGGTGCCTTGTGCCCACACAGTCCCCAGTCAACAACTTTGGGGGCGTTTTGAAGAGGGTTTCGCCCAGGGCGCCATACAAGCTAGAACCGCTACTGGGTACAAGACTGTGTACTTATCGTCTTTCTTTCAAACGCAGATGAAATACTCCTGCTGCAGATCATACGCCATTCCATCCTGTTGAAAAAGTAACACATTTACTTGTGAAAAAATACAGGGGACACGTATCTCATATTGATTGCCTTGTCTATATACTGTACCATATTCTTAATGATGGCAGTAACTCTGAAATCTGGTCTTTATTCGTCTTCACGTTAAAATAGATTGTCTTCGTTTTTCGTCCCAAGTAAAATTTTTGTTTTCAAAATGGAACCCCTGGTTAACATATAGAGAGCGCTTTTGTTGCAAAGTATGAGATATTGTTGGATGAGTGCCTTGCTTGAACCAAAGCGAAGTTTCGACCTCTGTTTCTTCAGTTATTACCTAAGCGACAGGTAGAACCTGCGGATGCCACGGGTTTTATGGTGCTTTGCAATGCAATCATGCAAAGAACAAAGACTAATAACTATACCAAAGGCTTTCTAGAATTCTGTTCTTTCTCTTTTCTCTGCTTCGAATGGTTGCAAAGCTTTAAATAAGAAAAGAAAAAACTCTGGGGCATGTCAAGGGCGCAGACCGTGCTTTTCTTACCAAATTTTTCTCGGATATACCTCATAGAAGATAGTGTTAGGGTATTGTTATTATAGTGTATGTATTAAATTATTCACTTACTCTTATTTTTTAGTAACTGTGACTTAAGACAAACCAAGAAAAAAGCTTTATACATCTTAAGTTGTGATTTTTGTAATAGCTGATGTTCGCTTACCAAAAACAGAATGCTTGTCTTTTTCTCTCTTAATGTTGACGTGACAACTTTCACAAATTCTTGTGGTGCAAGGTTTTTTTTTTTTTTTTCCATTTTAAGAAATGTTGGTTTCTTTTTATGTTTGTGAAGGATGGCTCATATTCTCCATAAGGATATTATTTTTGGATTGGGAATGGTTGGTTGCTAGAATGAGCCTGAAATTTACAGTTTTCAAACTTCCAAAGAAATTAGCATCGCTTTTGTTGTACAGTTCGCTTCGATTTCATTCACACGATCCATTTTCTTGTTTAATTTCGCATTTTTGTCGTCTTACCCATTCGGTGTGAAAATGTAGCATTACAGTAACGCAGCTGTCATTCAATGCTGTAGTCTTGATGTATGCATGAGTATCTTTACGGTTCTAGCTAGCGGTGTAATGCATTGTCGTTAAATAGCTTTTAAGTTCCGAATCCGACTAATTTTTGGCACATTGGCCTGATCGAATTCTTAAAGAGTTCAGTTCAGATGTGTACATACACACCGTACACTTGATCAGTTTGATTGTATTCGGTTTTCAATTGTACTTTTGTGGAAGTGAATCAGATTCACCCAGGTCGAATCACTGGCCGAATCAAGCGAATCACTTTCTGATTTCGTTTGAAGTGTACAGTGACTTAAACTTCAGAAACGGAAACACCAATAAGCTGTATATAATCATCTTTGTCTTGTTTTTCCAGTAAAATGATCTAAACATACTCAATAATGCTTACTTGAGCGCCAAACTTGCAAATAATGGCTTGTTTTCAAAGCCGTCCTTTGGCAAATAAACTTAATTCAAGATATATTCTCTGAAAACAAGTGTTGTTATCTAAAGAAGTGTCAGCTTTGCTTCTCAAGTAAATGTATCTTGTTTTAAGGATGTATACATATTTTCTCTGGAAAATAAGACAAAAATACTGATTAAGAAAATGATTTACAGTGTTTATGGTGTTTGGACACTGGACTTCCATTTGATTTCCAAATTGGGCTGTAATTGGCCAAACTTTCACAAAAAATACAATACGAAAAATGGAATGTGAAGTCCTAAAATATAGTTCTGTAACAGGATGAAATGTACCAGACAATCTACTACTTATCGAAAAATTCTCATTCTCTTTTGGGAACTAATGGACAGTTTTCAAGTAGACAAGACGTAAAGGTGTTATATAAACCATGTCAGAACACATACAAAAATAATAATGGACGTCTTTGAAGATCCACTGAGAAAACCACTGAGGCCATTCCAAAGATTGTGTTTACCTGGATGTAATGTTTGAACAAGTCATCAGACTGACGGACTGGGAAAATACAGACTGTATTCCAAAGACCTGCTTTTTTATTCAATTTGAAAATGGATTGGATATGCATTGTTTTCCTTTCAATTTCATCATTTTACATTTTGTTCATTTATTGGTTTGTAAAATCATTATATTCATGTAAAAAAAAAAAAAAGGATTGTTGTTGGAATCACAAGAGAAAATTGAACAAATTTTAGTTTTTGCATTCATGATCAAAGTCTTTGAAAAGTTCAAAGTGAATGTTCTTCCACAAGATGTTTGACCATAAATAAAGAGAACAAGTGATTTTATTCCTACACCATTTGCTTTCATGAATTACAACAATAAAACCAGTCTTATGATGTAGCTGTACATTTTGCAAAACAGTGTTTTTTGCCAGTTCAGATGAATTTCCTCATAGCAATCACATAGGAAGAAAACTTACAGTGGCAAGAAAAAGTATGTGAACCCTTTGGAATTAGCTGGTTTTCTACATTAATTCACAAGTACAGACAAACACAATGTGCTTAAGCTAACAACACACAAACAATTATAATCCTTCATGTATGTATTGAACACATCACATAAAACATTCACAGTGCTGTGGAAAAAGTAAGTGAACCCTTGGATTTAATAACTGGTCGATCCTCATTTGGCAGCAATAACCTCAACCAAGTGTTTCCGGTATCTGCGGATTAGACCTGCACAACTTTCAGAAGAAATTTTGGATCATTCTTCCTTACAGAACTGCTTCAGCTCAGACATATTCTTAGGATGTCTGGTGTCTCTCTTGAGGTCATTCCACAGCATCTCTATTGGGTTAAGGTGAGGGCTCTGACTGGGACACTCCAAAAGTGAATTTTCTTTTTTTGAAGTCATTCTGTAGTGGATTTACTTTGATGTTTAGGGTCATTGTCCTGCTGCATCACCCAACTTCTACTGAGCTTCAGCTGGTGCACAGACACCCTGAAATTATCCTGTAGGATATCTTGATAAAATTGGGAATTCATTTTTCTCTCAATGTTTGCAAGCAGTCCAGGCCCAAAGCAGCAAAGCAGCCCAAAATCATGATCCACCGTACTTCACCATTGGGATGATGTTTTCATGTTGGTATGCGGTGCCCTTTTTATGCCATACGTATTGCTGCGTGTTCTTCCCAAACAATTCAACCATAGTTTCATCAGTCCACAAAACATTTTCCCAGTAGCGTTGTGGAGTGTCAAGCTGGTCTTTGGCAAAGTTCAGGCAGCAATGTTTCTGATGGAAAGCAGCGGCTTCCTTCGTGATGTCCTGCCATGAACACTATGCCTGTTTAATGTTTTCCATATAGTAGACTCATGAACAGAGATGTTAACCAGTTCCAGTGATTCCTTCAAGTCTTTATCTGTCACTCTAGGGTTCTTTTTTACCTCATTGATCTTTGAGTCATCTTGACTGGACGGCCACTTCTAGAGAGAGTACCTATAGTACTAAATCATCTCCATCTATAAAAAATGTATCTAACTTTGTAACCCTTTCCAGCTTTATGCAAAGCAACCATTCTTGATCATAGGTCTTCAGAGATCTCTTTTTTGCTAGGCATAGACTACATTAGCAGATGCTTCTTGTGAATAGTAAACTCAAAATGTTTGAGTACTTTTTACAAGACAAAGTAGCTCCAACCCACACCTCTAATCTCGTTTCATTAATTGGATGCCAGGTTTGCCAACATCTGACTCTTATAAGCTTTTTTGATGACATTAGCCTAGGGGTTCACATGCTTTTTCCAACATACACTATGAATGTTTGAATGACGTATTCAATATGTAAAAGAACAATACAATAATTTGTGTGTTATTAGTTAAAACAGATTGTGATTGTTCATTATTGTAACTTAGATGAAGATCAAACTAGACTTTATGACAAATGCATACATAAATGTAGGTAATTCCAAAGGGTTCACATACTTTTTCTTGCCACTCTAATTACAAACTATGGTACTTAACTAAATTGTACTTTAAATACTCTACATGTTTATTCAAAAGATGAAAAGAGACAGAACTTAACATGTTACAATTCAACAAGACAAGTTGTAAAGTTACAATTGTAAAGATATCAAATGCTGAATTACAAATCTGAAACCAATAATATGTACAAATTTAAACTTCAAAGGAATATTTCGGTTCAGTACATGTTAAGCTCAATCGACAGGCATAATGTTAATTTTGTTGTCCCTCTTTTTCTTTAAAGAAAATCTGGGTTACAGTGAATCCATCCAAACGTTAAAATCCTCACTGTTTCAAAAGTGTAGCCACAAGATGTAAACAATATGTTAACATGATATTAGTGTGATAACATCACATTCCAACAAGTTTCCATCACTACTTCAAGAAATAGGCTATTCTCAGAAACAAATTGGCTCAGTATTGCTCTCAGATACATTTATCTTGTTCAGACGTTTAGATATTTTACTGACTGAGCAAATGATTCGTAATTAATCGTAACTCTTAAACTCTCCTTCCTCACCTTTCTGCAGGTAAGTGGCTAATGTTGGTGTGATTTCTGTCAAACATTTTAATCTAAATCTCTTCGTCTTTTCTTTCGTGGTTGCTGGGGTAACAGGGGTTCATGTTGCTATATTATCGGGTGACATTTTGGCTGTACGGAGGATAAGGGCCATCAGATAAGGTGTGACATTAACACATTGTTCATACGCGCATGCTGTCGAGAGCCAGACGCCAATCAAAGCTAATATTGACAGCTGCCATTGAAGAGCTTCTGGCTTAAAACAGAGCTGGAAAAGGGCACACCTGTCCCACACATCCATCCAAACAACAAGAGAGAACTTACAGAAGAATCAAAGAAGTTAAATCCAAGCTTAAGTTTATAAAGTTTAAAAGCGTGTAAAAGTTTGTAAACATTTAAAGGGACAGTCTTAACGGAACAGACTAAAGGCAAGATTTTCACCTAATACTTTTTGTCTGTTTAAAGTCATTATGAAAACTTCAAATATAGTGCACAAGTTGTACGGACTACCTTTATGGTACTTTGTTGTCCTTTTTAAAGCTTGACAATTATGGTCAACATTAGTGGTCAACAAAAATGGGTTGTTCAAAGGTGGAAGTTCAGTTCTGCACATCAAATACAAAATAAACTATATTTATCATATGTATTTTATGCACCAAACACTATATTGACATTTAAAAAAGGGAAATTGTCAAACTTTATCTGCTGGGTCTCAGGAACTTATGGTAAGATGACATCATAATAATGAGATCTTTATAATGACAGAGCACGCTGCATATATGAAAATACACTGAAATATTAGTTCACACTTTAAATATATCTTATCAAATGTACATGTCAGAATTTTCAAAGCTCTGATTGTTTTTTGTGGTGTGCATGAATGTAATGTAATGGTGATTGAGAGATATTCCTCAAAAGCCTGTTGGATCATATTTAATACATGGATTTCAAAGAGGAGTTTTCAATAAAATAATATTCAAAATTTTAAGCAAGCACAAGTTGCTTATATTCAGTAAATACTCATTTTAAAATATAATAATGACTGTCACTTTAACTTTATTAAAATAAGCTGTTATTTATCCCAACATAAGAATCACATTTTGCACCATTTTAAATAGATCGATATAAACATTGAAACCACTTTTTTCACAAATAACCACTAGATGGTGCCATAAACATGTGAAACGTACATACCATAGGCTGTTTGGCTCGTCAGCTTGAACAGAGAGTGAAACAGTCAAACGTTGTGTGTCATATTTCATACACACGACATTATAGTACTAATGAGCACAAATGAGATGCACACAAAAAACAATTACATTTAACACTTATTTTACATAAGAATAAGGCTAAATTCATCAGTCTATCACTAGTCATCATCCACTTCCATTGGATGAAAAAGAGCAGCTTCCACAAACATATTCCTTAATTGATGGGATATAGAAAGTCATATGGGTTTGGAACTAATGTGGGTGAGGAAATGATGACAGTTTGGGCTGAATTATTCTTTTAAAGGGTGTGAACACAGTTCTGAGCCAAGAGAGAAACAAATGCAAACTGATGAATTTTCAACAAATACATTTATTTCCAACTAACACAGATCAAGCATTTCAGATACGTGCAGGATTCATTCATCTCTGCCTCCAGTGTAACTCACAATTATTAATAGAATTAACTCATACGTCTTAGAAACTACATTGGGCATTTTTGACCACAACTGAAAGATCATGATATAAACGTTACTCAATAAATACATTTAAGAATTGTTCTGTTCATTTAAACTGACAAAGAAAACCTTTGTGTAATGAACTTCACATTGTTTTGACAGAACATTATGGGTAAGTTCTTGTTGGAATCATTCAATTCAGTGTATAATTTCTTCTCAAATCAGTTCAGATGATGCAGTGGTTCCTACACAGATTCACCCTTTTCTTAAATAATCATAAATCTAAATATTTTCGGTCAGAAACTAGAGCAGATCTGTGTCCTGTCTGACACGTCCAGACTGAACTTAAAGTGAGAGTAATTAGAATTTGGGGCAGAAGGAAAGTCCATGGAGACGAAATGTAATTCTTCATCTAGCACTCTCTCTCTCTCTCTCTCTCTCTCTCTCTCTCCCTTCATTCCTTTGTCTTTCACCAGAACTGCCCGTTCCAATAGTCAATTTGATCTGTCTCACCCCAACAAAATCAGTACCATCCCCCCCAAACAGCTGAATGTGTCTCTCTCTCTCTCTCTCTTTGCAGAAATCAATGCTCTCTCTCAATTAGAGGTCAGAGAGTCAGTGCAGCCATCGTTCCACTTTTCAATTACCAGGAGCCCCAGCGTCCCACAGAACACACCACACACACACACACACACAGACACACGCTCACACTCTCACACAGACACACACACAAAGAACACACACACACACAGACACACACAAACAGACATACACACTCACACAAAGACACACACACACAAAGACACACACACACACACACACAAAGACACACAAAGTAGCCTTTGCACATTATCCACAGTACAGCTGCTCCACTACAGGTACACAAACACACACACAAACTCACATACACACACACACACTCACATACATACACACGCTCACACAAAGACACACAAAGACACACACACACACACACACACAGACACAAACAGACACGCACACACAAACACACAGACACACTCACATACACACACACACACACGCTCACACAAAGACACACACACACACACACACACACACACACACAAACAGACACACACAAACACAGACACACACACACACACACAGACACACACACACACACACACACACACACAGGCTCACACACTCACAAAAAGACACAGTTACACACACACACACACACACACAAACACAAACACACACATAGACACACACAAAGACACACACAGACATAAACGTACACATACACATACCCCCCACCCCCACCCCCCCCCACACACACACACACACACACATTACTGGGTCCTGGACAGCCAATCTCTCTGCACTTAATCAACAACAGGATGAGCTATGAGGGTGATTCTCAAAAAACCTGTCAAGAACACGTCCAGGTCATATTTCACCCCAAAATGAAAAGAAAGAAATTATAATTTGCATAAAGACAATGAAGACTATTCTTAGGGCCACTAAGATTGGCAAAAGAAACTAACAACATTTAAACACACTAACACAAACAGTTCAAGTGTTGTATGTTTCTAAACTACATCATCCACACACATACACACACACACACACACACACCACATCTCGCGTTTATGTAAAACATGAAACTGTGACTGTCAAAAGCACAGACTGCGAAATGCGGTTTGTCGCACACCCAGCAAGAAGGCACACAATATTGAAGGCGCTGGGCAGAAAAACGATTCGTCAGCATGGCGTTATGACCCGTAGGGGTCAGAGGTCGGAGTAACTTCCGGTGCAGTTTCGTTTATAGATGTGGTGCAGGGGAGTTGTTTTAAAGGAAAAGTTCAACCAGGAATGAACATGTTGTCATAATTTACTCACCCTCATGTTGTTCCAAACCTACATGACTTACTTTCTTCTGTGGAACACAAAAGGAGATGTTTGGCAGAATGTTCATGCTGCTCTTTTTCAAACAATGTTAGCATACAGTGACCAGGAGCTATGAAGCTCCAAAAAGGACAAAAAAGCACCATAAAGTACTTTATATCACGGTCTGTTGAATGCTTGGATCTGATTGGTTGACGGACGTTCTAAGGTGTGCAATTTATTTTTCAAGTAAGCCCACGGCTATGAAGTAGTTCCAGGTCTTGACCGGATAACGGTCACTTCGCCAAATTATTTAAGTTATTTCAAAGACTTTCTACAGAGCCGTTAACCAATTAAAACAAAGACATTTGTTTTAATTGAACATCTGATAAGAATGACAATGTCTATAATGTCCTACATTTATTTCAATTTCGGTTGAAAAGCACCCTCACGCTAATCGTCTCACCCGCACTTACACACATACACGCACACACACACACACACACACAAACACACGCACACTACCTTGTTCCTCCAATGCCGAAAAGCAGCGCATCCTCCGTTGCTAGTTCTAAAGTGACGTTTTTGAACAAGCAACGAAGGCTTGAGCTGTATCAGGGCAAGATACACGTGATCAATACAACAGTTTCTTCAATATTTAAAGTATCTGTGGGAAACACCCTCACACTCCCCCTCCCCTAAGCTCTCACACACGTGGACACACATACATATACGCATTACGCACACACTTACTCGCGAGCGATAAACAGAGCTGTCATGTCAGCGTGCACCTGCATCTCAGTGGGGTTGAAAACATTTCTTAAGGTTTACATCGGAGAAGCTATATGCAAAAATGGCGAAACTCGCTGCCGCTGAGAAGTGCATAAACGTACATATTGGCGAATTTGAAGCGATGTTACTTCTGACGAGAGCTGCAACAAAAAAGGTCATCTCAGAAGCGATCTCTTTCGGAGTTTCTCTCTTTCGATCACTCAAAAACAAACTCACGCACACACATACATACACGCACAAACGCACTACCTTATTACTCCAGTAAGTCCTCGAGTAAAGCAGCGCAATCCTCCGTTGCTAGTTCTAAAGTGACGTTTTCGACTTGCAACGAAGGCTCTGACTGTATCAAAGCAGGACGCTGAATCCGTGGCAGAAGAAAGTAGTTCCACTCACAAGAGCGCTTTAGGGACGAAAACAAGAAAATGTCTTGAGATAAAACCCTGAATGATGTCTTAAGGTGTGGTAACCGCGGTATAAGCGGAATAATTGACTCCGGCCCGTTGAATTATTGAAAACTACCACCTCGGGTGTGCATTATTTTTTAATAATTCAACGGTCCGTCGTCAATTATTCCTTACTTATCTGACTTCAGAAGACTGTGAATATAGCAAACAAAGTTGTATGGACTTCTTTTGTAGCGCCACTAATTTTCACTGTAAATAAAAGAGCGTCAAAGACGTTCTTTAAAACATCTTTTTGTGTTCCACAGAAGAAAGTCTCAGGATTTGAAGGTCAGGTTATGAAGGCGAGTACATTTTTGCTGAACTATTCCTTTAAAGCCGATATCACCACACCGATACGATTTTTAGCACCTTGTTTATTTGCCGTTTCCACTCAAAAAATATGTTGTTTGTCCCACACTGGCTGGTTAAGCATTTTTTTATTTGTGTTTTTGACTGCATTCTGTTTTTAAGGGAAGACACAAGCATTCGCAAAGGGTTCAAATGTATTAAGCACATGCAGGGAAAAACGAGGAAAGACAGACCGAGAGGGGAAGAGGATGCTGGAAATTAAACTGCGAGGGTTTTATGGTGTTATATGTCATAGCTGGAATGTAAGGCGGGGGAAAAGTTAGAATGCTTATTTCGGCCCTGTCCACAATCACCCCGTAATGCCCTCCTGTCCAACCACAGACACCCGGATGGGTCACACCACACCTCCATCCAGCGTGAGAGTGAAATGATGTCACTCTTCATAGCGGCTGAGAGGACAAAGGTCAGAGCTTCTGGCTGGAGAAGAAGGCTTTGGTCTGCCCGCAGGTGGGGTTGACGCAGAGTGGACATCGCAGAGTGAGCTGACGAGAACACGGCTCGTTTGACTTCAAATGAGACTGAACCAGATCGGCCAATGCCTGCAAGAGAGAGAGAGAGAGAAAAGTTCTGTGCAGTCAGCTAAAAATCTTGATTGATTTCGGGGGTTTTAATAAACTCAGCTGACTGTCGGTGAAAGAAAACTATTGACTGTTACTCGCTCTCATACAGTACAATATTTTGTACCATTAACAGTTTGGAAATTATTTCAATAATTCTCTGAATTAAAGGAATAATCCATGTTATTCACTAGAATACTTGGTTGTGATTGGTCAGTTGCTTCATTCTTTTTGTATAATGATCACTAAACTGTATAATTCCCAGTTGCCCAACAAGAGTGACAGTTTCATGTCTCTTGATTTCTTTCTCATATAATAAAATGATTCACACTCAAATCAATATAAGAGTTATTGATGATCTAGAGACACCCTTACCCTGAAAAACAGTGGATTTCCATTCAGTGATTCTGCTCTTCTGATGTTCTCCACACCACACTAAAAGCACACATAAAGCAGATTTGCTTAAACAACAATTTCCATATTTTACACAAATTATGAAGAGGGAAGTATAAATCATTTCAAGTCGGCATTCAATTAATTTTGTTTCAAAATGAGACAATTGAGACTCCTTTTCTTTTTGTGTATGAATCATCAGTGCATGTTATGTTATATTAGTATATTATATACAGACAGAGAGACGGGCAGTCAGACAGACAGGTACTGGTAGACAGACATATAGACAGTCAGAAAGACAGATAGATAGACAGGCAGACAGACAGATACCAGTAGACAGACAGGCAGGCAGACGGATAGACAGAGACAGACAGACAGACAGACATACAGACAGGTAGACAGACAGATAGATAGATATACAGACAGACAGATAGACAAATAGACAGACAGATAGATAGACAGACAGGAAGATGGACAGGTACCAGTAGACAGACAGATAGACAGACAGACAAATAAATAGACAGACAGGCAGACAGACAGACACACAGGCAGTCAGATAGACAGGTACCGTTAGACAGATAGACAGACAGATAGATAATTAGACAGATAGATAGACGGGCAGACAGACGGTCAGACAGACAGATTACCAGTAGACAGACTGACAGAAAGACAGGCAGGCAGATGGATAGACAGAAAGACAGACAGATAGACACACAAAAAGGTAGACAGACAGATAGAGAGACAGACAGGCAGACAGACAAACAGACAAACAAATAAATAGACAGACAGACAGATAGATAGATAGATAGATAGATAGACAGGTAGGTACCGGTAGACAGTCAGAAAGACAAACAAATAAATAAATAGACAGACAGATACAGGCAGGAAGACAGGTACCGGAAGACAGTCAGATAGACAGACAGAAAGACAGACAGACAGATAAATAAATAGACAGACAGATAGCCAGGCGGATAGACAGAAAGACAGACAGATAGACCCACAAACAGGTAGACAGACAGATAGACAAATAAATAAATAGACAGACAGACAGACAGACAGGTAGGTACTGGTAGACAGTCAGAAAGACAGACAAATAAATAGACAAATAGACAGAAAGACAGACAGACAAATAAATAAATAGACAGACAGATAGACAGGCAGACAGACAAACAGACAAATAAATAAATAGACAGAACAACAGAGAGACAGACAGACAGACAGGTACCGGTAGACAGTCAGAAAGACAGACAGATAAATAAACAGACAAATAGACGGACAGATAGACAGACAGACAGGTAGACAAACAAACAGACAAATAGACAGACAGACAGACAGATAGACAGGAAGACAGGTACTGGAAGACAGACAGATAAATACATAGACAGACAGATAGACAGGCAGACATTCAAACAGACAAATACATAAATAGATAGACAGACAAATAGATAGATAGACAGGTACCAGTAGACAGTCAGACAGACAGAAAGACAGATAAATAAATAGACAAATAGACAGATAGACAGACAGACAAATAAATAAATAGACAGACAGAT
Organism: Myxocyprinus asiaticus; assembly: GCF_019703515.2. Lineage (NCBI taxonomy): Eukaryota > Metazoa > Chordata > Actinopteri > Cypriniformes > Catostomidae > Myxocyprinus > Myxocyprinus asiaticus. The sequence goes on along the minus strand of NC_059381.1, from coordinate 1,996,353 downwards.
AGACAGGCAGACAGACAAACAGACAAATAAATAAATAGACAGACCGACAGAGAGACAGACAGACAGACAGGTACCGGTAGACAGTCAGAAAGACAGACAGATAAATAAATAGACAAATAGACAGACAGATAGACAGACAGACAGGCAGGCAAACAAACAGACAAATAAACAAATACACAGACACCACAGACAGACAGGTACCGGTAGACAGTAATAAATAAATAGACAGACAGATAGACAAATAAATAAATAGACAGACAGATAGACAGGCAGACAGACAAACAGACAAATAAATAAATAGACAGACCAACAGAGAGACAGACAGACAGACAGGTACTGGTAGACAGTCAGAAAGACAGACAGATAAATAAATAGACAAATAGACAGACAGAGAGACAGGTACCGGTAGACAGTCAGAAAGACAGACAGATAAATAAATAGACAAATAGACAGACAGATAGACAGACAGACAGGCAGACAAACAAACAGACAAATAAATAAATAGACAGACCGACAGAGAGACAGACAGGTACCGGTAGACAGTCAGAAAGAAAGACAGATAAATAAATAGACAAATAGACAGACAGACAGGCAGACAAATAAATAAACAGACAGACAGATAGACAGGCAGACAGACAAACAGACAAATAAATAAATAAATAGACAGACAGACAGATAGATAGAAAGGAAGACAGGTACCGGTAGACAGTCAGACAGACAGATAAATAAATAGACAAATAGATAGACAGATAGATATATAGACAGACAGACAGACAGACATAATATTTCAATAATATCAATATTACATTGGAGGTGTGTATGTCTGTGTGTGTGTCTTTGTGTATGTGTGTGTGTGTGTGTGTGTGTGTTTGTGTCAGTTACACAATCTACTGATAACTCGATCTATGTATAATGTACATGATTTGTTTTCAAGTATTTTCGAGTGCATTTTGAGTATATTTTGTGTAAATGTCTTTAGCTGTCATAAAATGTTGTATATATAGCTACATTATATCAGCTTTCATCATCCACCCAGATCTCTAGATATTGATCTGAGCCATTGAAAACCCATATCAGTCAACCACTACATGTTATTGTAAAGAAAAATAATGTTAATCATTTTCACCACTTCTAAAACAACATTTCTGCTGATAATGAATAATAAATAACATTCACCAGTAATATCACAGCTCACTTTGCAAGTCCCGCCCTACATTAATTCCCACTGAATATTTGGTTCCATTCATTACAGAAGTGTGTTGAATGCTGTTTCATGTTGTCTTTTAATTCCAGTATGAATGTGTAATTGTAACGGTAGTAACTATAATCATTATGAACACTAGTCTCCCATGTAAATTCAGAGACAGAATGAGAATCTACTGGCGTCTGTTTCAGATCAGATCTGATGAGACCGCTGCAGGTGAGGTGGAGATCGATGCACAGGTGAGAGACACTTCAGCCCCTTAAATGCTAGCCGTAGGGCAAACACACACACACACACACCTTCCTCCTCACACTCTTCAAAACTGAAACTGTTGATCAATGACTCTCAGATGTGAGTGCAGATGTCAAAGGTCAGAGATCTCTCTGCTAGCTGTTAATAACAGATACTCACAGAACTGTACAACCAAACGTACTGACAATATTAACAAAACCGTGGGAACAGCCCTCAATGAATATTACATACACAGGATGTGCAGCTTAACAAAAGTAACACTACTACACACACACACCTCCTCTCCGAGGATCTGCGAATACTCGATGTCGAGCTCGTGCAGCGTTTCGATGTGGTCGCTGGTGAACGCGATGGGCACCAGCAGCAGGTTCTTTTTCCCGCGCTGACACAAACCCTTGATGACCTCATCAGTCTGTGGCCCCAGCCATGCCATCGGCCCCACCTACACACACATCAACTTTGATCACATGACCTCACTACAGTCAGACACTAAACTTTGACGCATCATCCTGCTAGAAGATCTAGTTCCTGACATGGAAACTGCGGTTAACAGTTGTTCTCTTTAGGTGATGTGCAGTCATCATAGTTGTTCTAAATTGTGCACACAAGACTGGAACACTGTACTGACCAATCAGCATCCAGGAACAGTGCAGGAATAATGCACATAGTTAAGTATTTTTAGATATTTATTATTAGATTAGATTATTAGATAATCAAGTGTTATAAATTGTAGTTAGGCCATGCGACAAAAAAAAAAGTTATATGGAAACGTGTCCTGTCAGCACATGCATCATGTCTCGAATTTCATATATATATATATATATATATATATATATATATTCACAAGCCACTTTATTAGGCACTCCTGTACATCTACATATTCAAACAATTATCTAATCAGCCAATCGTGTGGCAGCAGTGTAATGTATAAAATAATGCAGATATGGGTCAGGAGCTTCAGTTAATGTTCACATCAACCATCAGAATGGGGAAAAAATGTGATCTCAGTGATTTGGACCGTGGCATGATTGTTGGTGCCAGATGGGCTGGTTTGAGTATTTCTGTAACTGCTGATCTCCTGGCTCATTGGCTGATTAGTTAATCACATGATTAAGTAGATGTACAGGTGTCCCTAATAAAGTGGCTGGTGAGTGTATATACACCGATCAGCCACAACATTAAAACCACCTGTCTAATATCGTGTAGTTCCCCCTCGTGACGCCAAAACAGCTCTGGCCCGTCGAGGCCTGGACTCCACAAGACCTCTCATGGTGTCCTGTGGTATCTGGCACCAAGATGTTAGCAGCAGATCCTTTAAGTACTGTAAGTTGTGTGGTGGGGCCTCCATGGCTCAGACTTGTTGTTCCAGCACATCCCATAGATGCTCAATCAGATTGAGATCTGGGGAATTTGGAGGCCAAGTCAACACCTTGAACTCTTCATCATGCTCCTCAAACCATTCCCGAACAATGTGTGCAGTGTGGCAGGGCGCATTATCCTGCTGAAAGAGGTCACTGCCATCAGGGAATACCATTGCCATGAAGGGATGTACGTGGTCTGCAACAATCTTTAGGCAGGTGGTTCGGGTCAAAGTAACATCCACATGAATGCCAGGACCCAAGGTTTCCCAGCAGAACATCGCCCAGAGCATCACACTGCCTCCGCCGGCCTGCCTTCTTCCCATAGTGCATCCTGCTACCATCTCTTCCCCAGGTAAACGACGCACACACACCCGGTCATCCACATGATGTAAAAGAAAGCGTGATTCATGAGATCAAGCCACCTTCTGCCATTGCTCCATGGTCCTGGTCCTGTTATCAGTTCTGACACTCACGTGCCAATGGTAGGCACTTTCGGCGGTGGACAGGGGTCAGTATGGGCACTCTGACCGGTCTGCGGCTACGCAGTCCCATACGCAGCAATCTGTGATGCACTGTGTGTTCTGACACCTTTCTATCATGGCCAGCATTAAGTTTTTCAGCTATTTGTGCTACAGTAGCTATTCTGTGGGATCGGACCAGACGGGCTAGCCTTCGCTCCCCATGTGCATCAGTGAGCTTTGGGTGCCCATGACCCTGTCACCGGTTCACCGGTTGTCCTTCCTTGGACCACTTTTGGCAGGCACTGCATACCGGAAACACTCCACAAGACCTGCCGTTTTGGAGATGCTCTGACCCAGTCGTCTAGCGATCACAATTTGGCCCTTGTCAAAGTCGCTCAGATCCTTACGCTTGCCCATTTTTCCTGCTTCCAACGCATGAAATTCAAGAACTGACTGTTCACTTGCAGCCTAATATATCCCACCCCTTGACAGGTGCCATTGTAACGAGATAATCAATGTTATTCACTTCACCTGTCAGTGGTTATAATGTTGTGGCTGATCAGTGTATATATATATATACACATACATACATATATCTGGTGAATATATAGGCTATAAAAAGCTTAATTTGGTAATACTTATTAAATATAGAGCACTGTAACAGAGCTACATTTCAAAATAAGAGTCCCCTGTAACTTTGGGCTTGTTTAAAGTTAAAAGTCCCACATTATGCACCAAATCTTAAAAAAAAAAAAAGAAAAAGAAAAAAGATTCAGAACATTTTAAACATTCTATAAATCGATTTTAAAAACTATCGGCCGATTAATGGGTTATCTGCCTTTTTCGACCACTTTAGTTATCAGCTGACCTCTACTTTAAAGTGCATTATAAGCCATTGTGAATGCATAACAATGCATTGAGAACACTTTTATTTTTATTTATTTATTACTCTTTTAATACCAGGTCAGCATCAATGTCTTTAGATAAGAAGATAAGAACAGTAATTAAAAACATTTCTTACAACATTCCAACAAACACTATATAAGATGTTTCAATTTGACATTTGATAGAAATTCTAACATTTTAGAAGGGTATTGAATATTTTTGGACAAATACAGAATACTTATAATTCTGCAACTTACATTACATGGATTAAAGTAGATATCAAGTGTTAAATGGCACTAGCAAATAGCTCAAAGGCTCAAACATGACACTAAAATTACTGCCTATGCACTAAAATAAACCACTAATGAGAATAATTATATGAGCAGGTAAAACTGAGTTTAGAAATTAACCTTTAATTATCCTTAATTTGACAAATGTGATGTGTGTTACTCATTGAAAACTCTATAAGAAAAAGCTTTCTGTGGTTATAATAGATCAGCTGTTAAATTAAGCAGTTTTCACAAAGTTACTGCAGTTGCAGTACAACAGCACTAGGTGGCACTATGTGTCTGTTAATCAGCTTTCATTACAATAAAGATAATAAAATATGTTTTAATATGCACATTTATATCTGGATATGTAAATCCATTTTCTTCTCTCATTAACAAGCATTTGTTATGGTCACATGCGAGTGAATATTAAATCTATGACGTGATTATTAATTATATGATTTTTGAATATTAAGTGTATTAGCTAATGTATCACTAGGTGATTCTGACCTTGGACTGCCAGACGAGTCTGTACGGGTTACAGTGACCTAAATGATCCATCACCCTCTGAACTGTTGCGCCAACTTCCTGTGGGTATGGGTCACCCCTGTTTACAACCTAAAACAAACAAACAACTTTTAAACCCCTGGGAAAGATTTGTTACATTTATTCTTAACGACTATTAAACACGCTTATAAACACACCAGTAAAATGATTATGCATCAGATATAAAGTGTGACTCACAGACATGGGCAGAGAATGAGCTGAGAATAAAATCACCACTTCATCTCTCTTCTCAGGAGGAAACTTGTCCAGTTCATTCCGTACATGCTCCGCAAAACACTAAGAAACAAAAAATCATTATTCCCTCATGCATGACTGCAAAAGCACCGCGAACAATTGAGAAAGTGCAAAACGATGGAAAAACAAAAATACGACAAATATTATAAAAGTGGACTTCCGGCGGTAAAATAAAATGCTTTGAAAGTGTGGAATATATAACTGCTTTTAATATTCTTTTATAGCTCAGATCTCTGCTGGAGCCTTTAGCAGGTCAATAGTTCCCATTACACTCTTACAGAAGCACTAAAGATTTTCCCATACTTCTGAGAAAAACAACTTGTTCTCTTACAGAGACAAAAACAACCTGTCAGACCCTTCAGAGCACACATCCTGTTCTTAAAGCTTTCGCCTCTATGATGACTGCCACAAACACTCTATGAAAAGAGAAACTTGTACATTATATAAAATAGTATTAATTATGTTGGCTTGACAAAACCAACATACTGTCAATAACAATTTCTGACTGTAACTCGTCCTAGAGATTTTAAGCTACATCCACCAAACGTGGCACAGACCTTCTGGCTGTTCTGACTAGGGTTGCTTTGACTTTTCGAACTAATCGAAATTTGGTATGCCCAATTCCCAATGCGCTTTTAAGTCCTCGTGGTAGTGTAGTGATTCGCCTCAATCCGGGTGGTGGAGGACGAATCCCAGCTGCCTCCGTGTCTGAGACCGTCAACGTGGCTGTTGAGCGCGTTGCCACGGAGACATAGCGCGTGTGGAGGCTTCACGTCATCCATCGCGGCATCCACGCTCAACTCACCATGCACCCCACCGAGAACGAACCACATTATAGCGACCACGAGGAGGTTACCCCGTGAGACTCTACCCTCCCTAGCAACCGGGCCAATTTGGTTGCTTAGGAGACCTGGCTGGAGTCACTCAGCACAACCTGGGATTCGAACTGGCGAACTAGTGAACTCAAGGGATAGTAGCCAGCGTCTTTTACCACTGAGCTACCCAGGCACCCCCAAATCCCATATACTTACACTGACAAAACAGTCGCGTTCACACATACAGCCTTTTCCAGAAAATTACCTACAATTTCCAGTTTAGAGGTCATGTGTGAACTTGACCCTTTTGAAAATGCTGGTAAATTTTGCTCTGGCAATCTTCCATAATGTGAAGTTGTATCATTACCTATACATTTCCCTATTGATGGCATGTGTGAACAGAGCCAGAAGATTACCGGTTTGAGTTCGTACGAGGTCAGGGCGCGCTGACGTACCAACGTTCTGACGGAGATGACACAATTACTCTGCGCCGTTTAACACCGGTGACTCAAGAGTCGGAAGTAAATGGTCAAATAGTGAAACTAAAGCACTTCTCTTCATCCGAGCGGATGAATAAATTTCCCTACGCAGACCTCTGTCTAGCGAAATACGTGCATATTACTGTGTTGAGTCTTATGCAAGTGCATAAATGAAAACATTCGCCAAAAAACTAAAAATAAAAATAAAAATCCCAACAACATTACCGACCACATACATTCAGCTACAAAATCATCCTCGGCCACATTTTCAAACTAAAAGCCCACATTTCTGGCGCAGTCGTGTAGAGGTAATTGCCAACTAACAACGTCATATAGTTTAACGGCATTTGGTGCTGATGTGTGAATGGTAGCAAAATGGAAAAAAGACGGAAAGCAGTTTCATGTGTGAACAGCACATCAGCTACATTTACAAGTAAAGGCAGCCCGAAGATTTTCCTATAATTTACCTGGTTGCATGTGCAAATGGGGCTATTGACCATGTTTACATGCAGGTTTTTGCAGAAAGCGGCATTCTAAAACGTCTTGTAAACGAGAACACAGCTATCCTTGCATCGCTTAAGGGATTAAGAGAAGTGGTTTAACACACATGGGTTTCCCAAGAGAATGCGGCTTATATGGTCATGTAAACGCATAAGTGCCATTTTTTTTTGAGGAGTGCGCATGTGCGTGAACAGACTGGATAACTAACATCACTGGATGGAGCCCAACAACAAGTCAACACAGCAGAAGGAATTCAACATTTCTGGGAGTATAGTGGGAAAAGCACATACACTATGAACTATAACCATTTATGCACACCAATGTAAAATATCGTCTGTCCCTTACGTTCGCATATGCGCTCAAGTACCTGGGGGAATCCCAGAGTAAGAGGGAAACCCCACTATTGCAGCGTAATTCCGCTGCAGGTTGCATAGAAAGTTATGAAAGCAAACACAGCAGCTCTGGAACATCTGGAAATAAAGTCAAGCAATGGAGAATAAAATAGCGAGTGTTCTTCAGATGCTATGTTTTTAATTTACACAGGTGTCGCGGGAAAATTACATTGCTGTGGAGAAAACTGCTTACTGACCGACCCGATTATATATGGGAGTACGCCGCTTATACGGTGCATGTAAACGGGAACGCCACTTTCTCCCAATAACCCGCCTTCTGGTGTCCAAGTAATAGTAGTCAATGTTCAAATGGGTCAAGACTATTCAAAATCCAACTATTAAAAAATGTAAAAATTAAAATGTAAACAAACCTACACAAGGCCTTAACCAGAGACTATTTAGCAGAGACGGGTCACTATTTTCTATTAAAATGAATGGGAGTGCCCAGCGTTTAACGGATGTAGATTTGTTTATCTAGATATTATTTCAAATTGATTTGAGGGACCTGGGTAGCTCAGCAAGTATTGACGCTATCACCCCTGGAGTCGCGAGTTTGAATCCAGGGTGTGCTGAGTGACTCCAGCCAGGTCTCCTAAGCAACCAAATTGGCCCGGTTGCTAGGGAGGGTAGAGTCACATGGGGTAACCTCCTCGTGGTCGTGATTAGTGGTTCTCGCTCTCAATGGGGCGTGTGGTAAGTTGTGCGTGGATCGCGGAGAGTAGCATGAGCCTCCACATGCTGTGAGTCTTCGCGGTGTCATGCACAACGAGCCACATGATAAGATGCGTGGATTGCACCTGAGAACTTTAAAGTTGCACCTGAGGAGGTTAAATTTAATCTTTAACTAAGATTTAAATCTGAGTTTAAAGTAATGAAGCAGCAATCAAAGAAAGTCAATCTAAATTTACTGTAAAATTTAAATCAGGATAAAAATGATGGTTCAAATGTAACTGGTTATTTTTATATTTTTAAGTTTCAAAGTTTGGTTTAACCAAATTATTAGTTAAACCTTGATTTATATCTAGGATTAAGATTAATCCATCCACAGTTACTAATACTTGAACTCACAGACTGACATAAACACCTGCTGACTAGTGTTCATTATTGCTATGGCAACACTAACAGATGCCAAGGCTGGTTTCATCACACCTTGTTGACACTCGGCACAATGTTTGATCACAGACTGTGAAGTCTATGAAGACATGAAGAATACGGTATGTGTTTGTTACCTCGATCAGCAGAGGGTGTGTCGGCCACCTGTCAATCACACTCCAGCGCATCTTTGGCCTGTCGCCACGGTTACTGTAGTATCTGTAGATTGCATTCAGGCTGCTGCCTGCACACACACACACACACACACACACACAGATTAAAATGTGGATAGACAGTTGATTGACAGATGAGTAGGCAGAGCTTTGCTGCTGTTCGAACACATTCAAATTCATGAACGTCTGCGAACGCCCGTCTTTAAGGTCGTCCCGTTTCAAGTGGATCACCCAAAACTGAGCCAGCTGCAAATGGGCATTTTGGCCAGCTTTAGCAATTCTGGGTACAAAATTACTAGAAAAATATCCCAGATGTGCTGGGGACATGCTCGTAAGCGGTTTAGATTTGATAAGAGAATAAATAATGTCTTTATTAAACTCTAAAATGTTTTCGTTTAAAAGTGTTAGAGTCAGCCGTGTTTAGAGAGCTCAGTACACTGAGCTGAAATGTGTGTGAGTCAGTTTTACCTACATTGTTTGGAGCAAATATCCCCACAAGAGAGTAAAACCTGAAATCAGCGACTTTGTGGGGAGCAGCCAACAGTCCCCACGAGGAAAACAGCTTAATGTGTGTGTATGTGTGAGAAAGTGTGTGTGTGTGTGTGTGTGTGAGAAAGTGTGTGTGTGTGAGTGTGAGAGTGTGTGTATGTGTGAGAAAGTGTGTGTATGTGTGAGAAAGTGTGTGTGTGTGAGAGTGTGTGTATGTGAGTGTGAGAGTGTGTATGTGTGAGAAAGTGTGTGTATGTGTGAGAAAGTGTGTGTGTGTGTGTGAGAGTGTGTGTATGTGTGAGAAAGTGTGTGCGTGTGAGTGTGAGAGTGTGTGTAAGTGTGTGAGTGCATGTGTGAGAAAGTGTGTTTGTGTGTGAGAAAGTGTGAGTGTGAGAGTGTGTTTGTGTGTGAGAAAGTGTGTGTGTGTGTGTGTGTGTGTGTGTAAGTGCATGTGTGAGAAAGTGTGCGTGTGTGAGAGTGTGTATGTGTGAGAAAGTGTGTGTGTGTGTGTGTGTGTGAGAGAGTGTGTGTGTGAGAAAATGTGTGTGTGTGTGAGTGCATGTGTGAGAAAATGTGTGTAAGTGTGTGAGTGTATGTGTGAGAAAGTGTGTTTGTGTGAGTGTGTGTGTAAGTGCATGTGTGTGTAAGTGTGTGTGAGAGTGTGTATGTGTGAGAAAATGTGTGTGTGTGTGTGTGTGTGTGTGAGAAAATGTGTGTGTGTGTGTGAGAAAATGTGTGTGTGTGTGAGTGCATGTGTGAGAAAGTGTGTGTGTGAGTATGCGAGTTTGTGTGTTTATGCGAGTGTGTGTGTGTGTATGAGTGTGTGTGTATGTGAGTGTGTGTGTGTGTGTGTGTGTGTGTGTGTGTGTATGTGGGTATTTATCAGTTTGTGGGGACCAAATGTCCCCATAAGGATAGTGAAACCCAAAATCTTTGACGTTGTGGGGACATTTTGTCAGTCCCCATGAGGAAAACAGCTTATAAATCATACTAAACGATGTTTTTTTGAAAATGTAAAAATGCAGAAAGTGTTTTGAGAGGGTTAGGTTTAGGGGACATAATCTATAGTTTGTACAGTATAAAAATCATTATGTCTATGGAGAGTCCTCATAAAACATGGAAACCAGTGTGTGTTTGTATGTGAGTGTGTGTGTGTATGTGTTTATGTGTGTGTGTGTGTGTGTGTGTGTGTGAATGTGTTTATGTGAGTGTGTGTGTGCATGTGTGCGAGAGTGTGTGTGTTTGTGTACCTGTAGTGGAGCAGCTGTATTGTGGATACTGTGTAAAGGCCACGGCTCTCTGTACACCATCTCTCTCCATCTGTTCTACGGCCTCTTCAGTGAGCGGTTGAACATACCGGAAACCAATATAGAACTTATGAGGAGCTACAGAGAGAAAGAGAGAGATTCATTAGGAGGTGAAGGAGAGGAGCAATGAGGCTCCCCTGCAAATACTGAGGATGGGTGACTGTTTATAAGTCTGGCATCAACTCGACAATATTTATCTAAAAGTAACATGGTAGCATTTTTTAACCTCGAGGCAAATGTTCCTACCTTTTCCGTTTTATTTTGCATGACTCCTACAAGCTATAAAATTTAATAAGCAACTTTTTTGAAAAAATAATGGAAATTATGTGCACTCTAATATTTTGGAAAACAGCAATGAATGAATTTTCAGCAGTACCTTTATAGTCTTGCCCTTTTTTAAATTACTGTATATTTAGTCCTATTTTCCTACTTTTTCCTACGCTCTCGACCGCCCTCTCGATCGCTGTCAATCCCACAATACACCTCGAGAGCGTGGCGCTCGACTTCCACATGAATGAACTGAAAACGCTCGCTCACCTTCCCACACAACGCACCAGTGGAATCGTACGGTTAGTGTACTTGTTAACCAAGTGGACAAAAGTGTCAGTGAAGAGCATGCGAGACAAAACAAAGAAAAAACAGGGAAATATCACATTTTATTGCCCGTCGTTTCTAATCAAGCTGTAATTGTGCCAAATGATGCGCACACACACAAAAAGTGTGAAAATGTGATTTAACTGTGTGTATTTAGCATCCATAAAATGGTCATTTTATTTGAAAAAGCTTAAAAATGTCATTTCCATCAGCGTCATTTCCAGCACAGAATTCTATTAAACACAACACAGAATATGAGATGTGCTGGAAATGACACAAGAATGACATAAATCTCCTGTGATGCATGCACATACACTGATGGACATTATTAGTAGACAAATTAAATAAACTAGTGAGAGTGTACATTTTTTTAATTTTACTTTTTAAACATTAACCAGGATAAAAGTGGCCAAAATTTAAGAAACACCCTATTATGTACAATTACGGCACTTTTATGAAAAATAATGATTTAATGAGCACGTTAATTTTGATCAGAACTAAACATCATATGTGCATTAAAACCTGGTTACATGATAAAATGAGGAATATCACGCAACTCTCAAACAGGAAGTCACATTTAAGAGCTCAGACATTCACTGCATATCCCGCTCATTAGTTTATCTGAGATGTGTGTGTGTGTGTGTGTGTGTGTTTAGGGTGTGTGAGACACTCCTCTAGGTTTAATCTATCACACACACACACACACACACACACACAGAGACAGACACACACACGCACACACTCACTCGCACACACTTCTCTGTGTGTCTTTATCAGCAGTAAACAGAGTCTTTGTTGCTTTCTACTGATATGTTGCACAAATATGTTTTATTCGGATTATATTGTGATCTCTCTTACAAAACGACACTCGACACCAACAGACTGTTTCAAAGTCACGACAAGATGACGGGACGATATGGTCATCTCACGATTCGGTTTGACATACGATATGAGGTTCACGATATAATCTCGATTCGATATCAACACTTAAATTACAGAAAATTGTTTATTTAAACAAAACACACATTATAATTTCTCATCAAAATAAAGTACTTTAATACACAATATAAATGCTCAAAGTTTAAATAATAATAGTTTCTCTATAAGAAAAGATCACAAATAAACTTTCAGAAATAGTGAGCTACATTCAGGCTGATCAGCTGCAGAACAAGCAATAGATCTGAACAAAACATGTCCTGAATATTTGATTTTTTAATCATTTGTTTGTCATCATTATTATAATAAAAATGTAACTTTGTAAAAATACAGGAATTCTACATTATATGAATTAATATTATATCATAAAATTGTATATATAATAATGATATGAGCTATCACTGTTTGAAATAATGTGTACAATTTACAAGTAAAACATTGAGTTTACATTCATTTGTATAAGAAACGCTAAAAAGGTTACTGTCACTTTAAGAGTTCAACATGGCGCTCACAGTGTTCAGGTTCAGCGAACATCGTGAGATTAAAATTAATATTTATTTTTTATCTGTCTGTAAAAAACAGAAATGTTATTAACACACATTATTCAGTGAAAGAGTCGCCGCCTCATCTTTGATGGACACACATTACACGGAGAAAACTCCAACTCAAGCACCGTTCATCAAAACAAGGCGATTTTCCCGGTATTCCAGTACTTATATTTCTAAAATCTAAATTCAAGCACTTTAAGGACCTTGTGTCATTTCATTTATGATCACATTTACAGAAAACAACGTTGCAGATTTCGAAATATCGAGTTATGCCACGACATGGTTAGTCTTTCGAAATTCGATATATTATTCCATCCATATTAATAACAACACTAATTACATTTGATTCCACTAAAAACCCAACAGTTGTAATTATGAAGTCTTTATGCAATCTTTACAGTTCTGTAACTAATATGTTTCTGTTTCCTGGTGGGCAACATTTGTGAACTCCACCTAAACATCTGTGCATGTGTCAGATAAACATGTGCTCTCACCCGTCTCCGGGCACATCTCATCCAGGAGTTTGATCATCCCTTCTCCCTGCATGCTGGTCCAGGCTTTGATGGGAGACCCTCCTCCGATCTTGCTGTATTGCTCTTGGATCTTTGGGGTGCGTCGTTTGGCAATGAACGGACCGAGTTTACTGTCACAAAGATGCAACACACATTTGAGAAGCTATAAAAGATATCCCTCTTTAAAGTCAACATGAAACGCCGATCACAACCCATTTTATTCAATTTTATTATGACATATTTCCAAGCAAAACAGAGTATTCAAACATAGGCCAGGACTTTTTTTTTTTTTAAATAACATGCACCAATTAATTGTGCACAATAATACCAGAAACATGTATTTTTTGGGATTTTTCCCCTTTTTCTCCCAATTTGGAATGGGAAATTCCCAATGTGCTTTTAAGTCCTCGTGGTCACGTAGTGATTCGCCTCAATCCGGGTGGCGGAGGACGAATCCCAGTTGCCTCCATGTCTGAGATCGTCATCCCGTGCATCTTATCACGTGGCTTGTTGAGCGCGTTGCCATGGAGACGTAGCGCGTGTGGAGGCTTCATGCCACCCACCGCGGCAACCGCGCTCAACCCCACTGAGAACGAACCACATTATAGCGACCACGAGGAGGTTACCCCATGTGACTCTACCCTCCCTAGCAACCGGGCCAATTTGGTTGCTTAGGAGACCTGGCTGGAGTCACTCAGCATGCCCTGGGATTCGAACTAGCGAGCTAGCGAACTCCAGGGGTGGTAGCCAGCATCTTTACCACTGAGCTACCCAGGCCCCCCCCCCCCTTTATTTTCATAAAGGATGGATAAAGTTGTTTTGATGGAACGCACAGTTTATTTCGAGGGAATGCAAACTATTTCAAAACATTAATTCCCTTCCTGTCGTCTAAGGCAGGGGTTTTCATATTGGGGTCTAGGGACCCTCATGGGGCCGAAAGGGGGTTCTAGGGGGTCAGCAGAAAATTTCAAGGAAAAGTGTAAAAATGTTGACATTATCTGACACTATTCTGAAATCATAACATTAATTAGGGATGCAATGATATAAAAAATGTTGGCCAATACCGATATCGATTTTAACACACGAAAAAAACAAAACAGATAGGTCGATAACGATATTTGGCAACTTGTCTTATTTTGTCATCAGATCACTGTTTTACTTTGGAATTATTCTTTAAAAATTTACAAAGAGCTTTTTCACTGTTTTAACAATAAATAATTTCCATTGGATCTGTTGAACACATGACAGGCCAAAATTTTAAAGAAAGCCACAATGAAAAATAAATAGAAGATAAAAATATTTAAAAAAAATACAAAATATGATAACATGAGGATTGATATGAAAAAAGGTTATTTTGTACAATTAAAACATTTTTGCACTTCTGTTTTTGCAGTTCAAAAGAACAAATTCAAATTTTACATGTATGTAGTGTATATGATCGAACACTACAAATTCATACTATGCATATATGTTGGGCAATTCCATGGTAACGTCAACAACATCATGGAAAAATAAAAAGTTTAAACCAAAGGAACAAAACCCCCCTTTAAATTCTGTATTATATTGGTATAATAGATAATGCCGTCCAGACCGCTAGAGGGCGCCGCTTGCTCACACAGCGCTGACTGAAGCGCTGAATGCAGACTATATTTTACGGTTTAGTAATCGCACAAAACCATATTGTGATTTCAATCTTAATTCAATAAATCATGCAGCATTAATGGATATCATACCGATACCTCAGAAGACAAAGTCTGCTGGTTTCAAAGTGTTTTGAATGATTTTCCTCAACATGTAGCGTAAAGGTAAGTGCCACTTTCACAACTGTCACAGCGTTTTTTCCCCGCAGTAACGTGAGAATGAGACAGAATAAAAATCAAATATCACATGTTCTTAGGAGTTCCAATCCTTCTACATATTGTGGCTATTATTATTTCTGGATTGTGCATTTAAATTCACAGAGTTTTTACAAAGTGTGTTTCTAATTAATTATAAATTAACCATCGGTTTTTCATTTCGCCGTTTTCATGCTTTGGCCGATAAATATTGGCAGCTCATACATTGATGCATCCCTAAGATTAATCACGATTATTTTATAGTACTGACAGCCATAGTAAGAAAAAATATACAGTATATCGGAATATAATGTTATTTAGAAATAAGGTTTGTAATTAACTATTCTCTGTAAAGCTGGTTTGAAAGATAAAAATATATTTTTTTATACTTAAAAAAAAAAAAAAATAATAATAATAAAAATTTATATTTTATTTTAAATATATTTATTGTAAAAAATAAATTAAAAAAAAGCAATATATAAAAAAAATTGTATTGCTTTTTATTTATTTTTTGACAATAAATATATTTAAAATAAAATATTATTTTTTATTATGTTTTTTTCTTTTTTTATGTTTCACTTTAGGTTTATACATCGTACTTTACTCCAGCAGAAGAAATTTGCACTGTCAAGTTAATAAGAAGTAAATATTTTCCTGATTTTTTTTTAATAATTTCTTTAGGCTTTAGAGTATAATGACAATATAAAAGCCAATAATTTAATTTTGCAAACAAGATTTTTCTCACACAGGGGGTCCCTTGCAAGGGATCATCAACTTTAGACGTCCTTGCCATCAAAAAGTTTGTGAACTCCTGCTGCTCCATATGAAATTAAAAACAAAAACTCGCTCTCACAACATTTTTTTCTAAAAGGTTGCTCTTACTTCTGCACAGGAAGCTGCATGAGGTCTGTGTCCATGAAAAGCCGTAAGAGGAAATCATGAACGTCTTCTAGTTTCTCTGGGCCGCCCATGTTCAGCATCAGGATCCCTGTTTTGGGTTTCCTGCATGTTAAATGAACACAAAGACTTCCAGTCAAGCAGTTCTTCAGCAGTGAAATCCCTACGATCACTCGTCAGTGTTCAAAAGAGACAGACTATAATGTACTGGATGTTAAACAAATGCAATAAGCCACATTAAAGGGCTATTTCACAGGATCAGACCGCTGATGAACAATGAAAAACGAGAATCAAAAGTTTTGTGGAGCTTTACAAGGTTCTCCAATGATATCAGACTGTAAAACTCTGTTTGACTCTAATCAAAACCTTCATTTCTGACAAAGTCCCTCAGATAATTTCCCCGCAGATGGTTCTGTATACACACGAGGGAGTGAATGTTGATGTCAAACAGAAGGTGGTTTATTATAGACACTACCTGCTCTCTTGTGTCTCTGGAGTGGGTGGACTGGCAAACGCAGCTGCTGCAGCCGTTGTCTGTCGTCTGAGAGACGAACTCATGCACAAACTGACCGGCGGACTGCATCTGACCACTGCACAAATACACAAACACAATTCAAATATACTACTTCAAATGCATCAGACCTGTTAACAGTCAGAAAAGACGTCTGAAACATTTGACATAAGAACCAACTGAATTAAAAAAATATATGAAAATAATAAGGAATTATATTTTGCATAAAGAAAATTAAGCCTATTTTAAGATACGATCAATAAGATTTTTTGCATTTTAAAATTATTTTCATGACAGTTAAGCTCATTTTCTATCAAATTAATTAATATATATATATATATATATATATATATATATATATATATATATATATATATGGGCGCATTATATATATATATGATTTTAGGGCAAAATGTAACCTGGCCATGTTTTTGTGAGATTCACCAAAGTACTGATTTGTACATATTAAAATTTAAATTTTAGTGTTTGGTGCAAAAAATCCATTAAATAAAGCATCAAATATGCTTCATTTATATTTGATCATAACACCATAGTAACATAATATTTTCCTATATTAAATTGTCACACCACATCACAATTAACAGTACCATATGGTATGACAGAAAAGCTCAGAATGTCCTCCTGAAACTAGATAAGACATAAAACCAGGGATTAAAATAGTTGCATATTATATTATATATCAAAAAGCATCTCACAACACTTCATGACACCTTGATCTTCTTATATAGCGCTGCAGTAGCGCCGGGTGGCCGCAGGGTGCCGCTGTTACAGCAGTTACGCAAGTTGTTAAAACGTGTTGTGTAACATGATGTTTAACGCAACGTAAACTTTAACTGCTGCTTTTTCTTGACGATTCATGAACATAAAAGTCATGCACTCGTTTCGCTTTACGCACATAACTGCACAAATGAATACAGACGCTTTATCTGTGAGATCTAACGCTAGTGAGGTTCAAAAACTGCAGCAGAATACACAGAAGAAAGTCGCGGGCACATTTCAACCACCAAGAACACTGAGCTGACAGCAGCACAGCTCATTACAGCCCTCATGCTGTTAATTGTGCATGATACAAACAGTATAATTGATGAGTAAGCATATAGATAATGACGTAATCAAATGAATGAATGCGTGTCATGTGTGTACTTAGATTCATAAACACACTTACGCTGCACGAGCCGGCACGCGCTGCCCAAAACTGCCATTATTTACCGCTGTGGCGTAAAGTCCTCTCGTCTCTCAAAGGGATTCAGCAGATAATTAGTCAAACTGAAGAATGAAACCTGCTGTTTCTCTTTACTGTCTCTAAAGCGCTCAAATTCCGATATAGAGCTGTTGTCGGTGTCACTGTTATCGCGGCGTGGTGACGTCCCATGGCCCCGCCCCTCAACCGAACAGCCTTGCGTGACGTAGCCAGCCAAGCGGGCCAATCAGGAGCGTTCTGGGGTTACTTAGACAGATCTCCATTGATCAGGACCAGAAACAACATTCTTCTATTAGAAAAGAGAGGAAACCACTCGATTTTAACCTTTTTTTTTTTTTCTTCTAATTTTATATTAGATTATCTATAAATTCTTATGGTTATTTAATTTACACTTTTACTATTATTTTTATAACTTATGTTATATATTTTCTATTTCTGTATAATTTGATACTTATTTTATTATTACTTAAATGCGTTTGTTTAAAAAAAAAAAAAAAAAAAAAAAATATATATATATATATATATATATATATATATATATATATATATATATATATATATATATATAATTATTGCTGTTAATCAATGAAAATTTTAATTAAAAAATAAAAGGTAAAATAAAATACAAAATAAAACGTTTGCATTTTAGTTTGAATTCTCTCACCATTATTGCGTTAACTTTAAGAAAATGCTTTGGGGAAAAATGTATTTGCAATTTATTTCTCACATTTGACGTCACTTGAAAATTACAATATATTCATTTAATTTGATTATTAATTTTGACACATACTTTGCAGACACTTTCTGAAAATAAAATGGTTAATTGGGTTTTCATTGTTATCATTGATTTTATTTCAAATTGGCAGAAAATCAACTCCATATTTAACTGCCTTAACTGTGTATTAAAGATTTAGATATTCAATGTGAAACATCACTTGCAACTCATTTAAATTACATAAGGTGATGCTTTTCAGAGTGAAACTAAATGTTCACGAGAAAAACATGTAGGGCATGACTTGATTTTATCCATGTGAAATTGGTGAAAAGAGTCTCTAAATCCCAGTTGGCCAAAAATAATTTGTTTTATATTTGGAATAATGTTCACTGATGAATCGCTCATGTTAAGAATAAAAACATATATTAAGAAGGCAAACGGGGGTCCTCTGGTGCCCCCTAAAGGAAACAAACACAAATGTGCATAATTGCATTCATTTATTATTATGTCACTGATGAATATTACAGTGATATTACACAATATCGGATCATCTGATTAGATCTTTAAACATGACATATAAATCTGGTCTCCAGGAATAAGTGAGCGAGTGATTTTCTATTTGTTTTGTTGGTCTCTTGGAGTGAGTGAATGGGGGCTGGACAGGTGTATGTATGTATGTGAGTGTGTGTGAGCAGTCATGGCCGGCAGCGCTGAATGAAGCGAGGGTACAGACAGACGTCACGGATGTGGTGTCGGTTCAGCAGCCAGGTGAGGAACCGCTCAAGACCCAGACCGTATCCACCATGAGGACATGTGCCGAACTTTCTCTGCAACACACACGTTTTTACACACTTATCAATA
Source organism: Myxocyprinus asiaticus (assembly GCF_019703515.2). NCBI lineage: Eukaryota > Metazoa > Chordata > Actinopteri > Cypriniformes > Catostomidae > Myxocyprinus > Myxocyprinus asiaticus. Next base: position 1,977,241 of record NC_059381.1, on the reverse strand, counting down.
GTATTCAGCCTTTTCCACAATATTTTATATGCATCTTGATATTTTTAAACCTTTGATATTCATTGCATATCTTTTTTTATTATTTATTTTTAGATCAGAGGAACCATCATTTTACCCAAACAGCCAAAGTAGATTCAGAAAGTTTAATTCAAGAAAGTGTCAATTATTATATTCAAGCTTGATTATTATTAAAAATGTATAAAACGTTATTTAAAAATAATGTAAAAATAATAGATCAAATATTATATTATCATTTTTATATTTGTAAAAACATATTAATATATATACACACAGTATATATATATATATATATATATATAATATATATATATTTTTTAATTCATATAAATATAAAAATATTAATACAAATCACTATTACAATTATAAAATATTATATAATAATTTTAATATATTTAAAAATATATTAATAATATATTATACAATTAATCTACATTTAAAAATATACAAAATACTATTAAAAATTATTATGAAAATCATCAAGGCATGTTTTCAATAAATGAACGTAGATTAATAATATTTAATAATTTTAATTTAGATGCACCAATATAACAATACACAGCAATAAACAGCAATATTTACTGACATATATTTTTACTAAAACATTTGCCATGCAGGGACTTTCTGTAAACATTTTTGAGTGATGTCACAAATTGTTAAATCTGTTTTGAGCCGATTCACAGAAATGAAATAAACGTACCAACTTTAATGCCAATTTTGCAACTAAAGTGTAAATCAGAGAAGCTATCTTAATACTCTTTTACTCGGTCTCACACTGTTAAATCACCACAATATTCACGATGTAGCTCAATTTTACACTGGCAGCAAAATCAACGCAAATATATCATGAATATTTAATATAATGCTTAGTGTTGCAATATAAGTGCATTTGCTTTAAGATTAATTGTCTAGATTTAAAATGAATGCTCTATGACAGAATACCACACTTCCGGGACAACAAGATGAAAATAACACAGAATATTCTTTTAATATGGTGAGAAATGCTAAATATGTAAATACCGTTTTCATAAATGTGTTACCTGGTCAGTGTACCAGTAGTAGGGTGTAGGGTCGATTCCCTCTCTTTTGTAACCTTCCAAAAGCTCCTCAGAGTCCCAGATACGCATGGAGCCGCCCACTATCTCACCGACGTTGGGCATTAGCACGTCCACCTGACACAAACACGCACACATGAGCCATTTATAATGTATGGGCATTAAATAATTATGTTTATTTCTTGTCATATTTGAAAACAGAAAAAAATCAACAACTGCATTCGTGTTGCTCTAATATGCGTTTCCCCTCACTGGCCCAAACTCTCGCTCCACACAGCCATAATTCATCAGAAATGTGTTCTGATTGGCTGTGATTCTGATGCTTCGCACAGTATTTTCGTGTTCAGTGTGGACTGACAAATTACTTGTCGTTTGAGACTAGTAACGTCACTCCTGGCTAGCACTCAGAATAACAGGTTAATGACACAAGAGCGAGTTTGATTCTGACCGACTCTGTTAGCCGGCGGTCGTCAGCGCAGCGTTGCATGTAGAAGGATTTGATCTCGGCAGGGAAACGACACAACAGGATGGTCTCATTAATGCTATCCGTCATTAGTCTCTCAGGGGCTTCTGGGATATCCTGCAGTGATATCAAACAAAAGTTAATCAAAGGTTACAATTAAATGCAGGCATTTCAAGTTGGCAATAATTCAGACAAATATCTTTAATATCAGGTGAGCACAAAACATGTGGAATCAATTTAACACAAACCTCTCCAAACTCGTAATACGTCCCATCGTCTTTCTTGACGTCATGTTCTTTCAGCCAATCAATGGCTTCGGTGTAGTTCATCCTCTTGAACGGCCTTTTAGGGGGTTTGAAGTTCTGCAGGAAAACAATCAATCAAAACACAGATCAACAGATTTCCTTCACAACACCCATTAACAAGTTCTGTGAATAGTGGATAGGGATTTTTAAAAATCATTCAAATTAGACGTAGACCGATATGTCGGTTTTACCGATTAATCGTGCCGATAGTTGCGGCCTCTAGAGGTGAAATAAAAACAATCACATGGCGATTAGCTGTATTTAAATATTTTATCATTGACAATATTCATCCATACTTCAGTGCATTTGTTGTAATTGTTATTGTAATGGAGCCATATATCTGCATTTCAAAATAAGAGTCCCTTGAGTGTTTTGGGCTTGTTTATAGTTAAAAGTCCTGCATTATGCACCAAATCTTATTATTGGGATTTCTGGGATTTTATTAATTTTTGACTCTTGTAGACTCTGTGTCTATGCCTGTCATAGTAAGGAAAGACTAATAAATTATTTTACCATTTTATATATTGATTTTAAAAATGTTCGGCCGATTAATCGGTTATCGGTATCGGCAAAATCCATCATCGGTCGACCTCTGATTCAAATTCAGTTAGATTTGCTAATGAACCATTCAGACCATTTTTGAACCAGATTGAAAAATTAATTGAAAAGAAAAACCGACTTGAAAGAATGACTCTCTCAAAAATTAAACATCACTATGATTTCAACTGCAAGAAATTTTACTCGACAAATTCTATCCAAGAGCAATATATATATCTGATTAAATCCTTTCGAACAATTGCACCCATCTGGCACCAACAATCATTAATAAGCCAATCATGTGGCAGCAGTGCAGTGATGCAGATACGGGTCAGGAGCTTCAGTTAATGTATATATGTATAATATGTTTCAGCTGGCAACAATTCTTTTAACTCTAACTGATGCAGTGTGTAGCTTCTCATTTCTTAAACAACCATGTCGGAAGACGTATCCCATGGTCGTGGAAAAGATGCTACAGTGTTTCAGAAGGGGCAAATTATTGTCCTGCATCAAGCAAAGAAAGGAGATTGCTGAAATCACTGGAATTGGGTTTAAGAACTGTCCAACGCATTATTAAAACCTGGAAGGATAGTGGTGAACCTTCAGCTTCACAGAAGAAATGTGGTCGCAAAAAATCTTGAATGATTGTGATTGGAGATCACTAAAGTCGAAAGGAGAACTCACGGCTATGTTTAATATTGAAAGTAAAAGCATTTCCACATGCACAATGCAATGAGAACTTGCAGGATTGAGACTAAACAGCTGTGTGGACACAAGAAAGCCACTTGTTAGTGAGGATAATCGGAAAAAATGACTTCAGTTTGCTAGGGAGCGTAAAGATTGGACTCTGGAGCAATGGAAAAGGTCATGTGGTCTGATGAGTCCAGATTTACCCTATTCCAAAGCGATGGGCATGTCAGGGTAAGAAGGGAAGCGCATGATGAACCCGTCATGCATAGTGCCCACTAAACACTATCAGCAACTATCTGCATAGATTTTGCCGATAACCTATAGTTTCAAAAAGCAACCGATTAATCGGTAAAACCGATATATATCGGTGTACCTCTATTATCACTCATGTTGACATTATGCCCAGGCAATTGTGTGTGTGTGTGTGTGTGAGGTCAGGGGTCATACAGGGTTCAAGTCGTAGAGCAGAGGAGCAGCTGGAGACTTCAGGACTCTGTCCACCACATCACACACCAGATCCTCTAACCGATTCAGAAGATCTTCAAAGGTCATGAAGGGGCACTCAGCCTCAATGTGGGTGTACCTGAGTGAACACATTCAAGTTATTACATTATAATGAAAGATTATGAAAAAACTATTTTCTCTCAGCATGCACGGATGAATAATTCGCAATAAGACCGGAGACATTTTTAAGGAAGTAAACAGAGAACATTTTGATTTCATGTTGGCTTTAAATGTAGGCCTATTTGGAAAACAAAAAGAGAGACAGACTCACTCAGACAAGTGTCTACGGGTGCGGGACTGCTCGGCACGGTATGATTGGGCGATGCAGAAGGTGTCACCCAGTGCAGGGATGCAGGTCTCCAGGTAAAGCTGAGAGGACTGCGTCAGGTATGCGTCCTCGCCAAAGTAGTTGAGACCGAAGAGGGTGGAGCCTCCCTCAACCTGCGTCTGCACCAGCGTGGGCGGAGTTATCTGGAGAATGACAGTAAAAAGTGACATCGCCACTTTAAATTGGGTCATGCAGGTTCACAAAAAAGACTTATTGGACCCGACAATAAATCCAAACCTGTAAGTGTTGGTACTTGTTTTCTATGCATAGAGATTATTTACATACAGTATAGAGGTCTTAAAGTGATGGTTCACCCAAAAATGAAATTTACTCACCCTCATGCCATCCCTTCTGCAGAAGACAAATGAAGATTTTTAGAAGAATATCTCAGTTCTGTAGGTCCACAGAATGCAAGTGAATGGTGGCCAAAACTTTTAAGCACATAAAGGCAGCATAAAAGTAATCCATATGACCCCAGTGGTTTAATCCATGTCTTCAGAAGTGATATGATAGGTGTGAATGAGAAAAAGAAACACTTTTAAGTCCTATTTTACCATAAATCTCCACTTTCACTTTCACATTCTTCTTTTTTTGTTTTTGATGATTCGTATTCTTTCTGCATATCACCACCTACTGGGCAGGGAGGAAAATTTATAGTAAAAAAAGGACTTAAATATTGATCTGCTTCTCACCCACACCTATCATATCTCTTCTGAAGACATGGATTAAACCACTGGAGCTTTATGGATTACTTTTATGCTGCCTTTATGCGCTTTTTGGACCTTCAAAGTTCTGGACACCATTCACTTGCATTGTATGGACCTACAGAGCTGCGATATTCTAATAAAAATCTTAATTTGTGTTCGGCAGAAGAAAGAAAGTCATACACATCTGGGATGGCATGAGGGTGAGTAAATGATGACAGAATTTTCATTTTTGGGTGAACTGTCCCTTTAAACGTACAGTAGCAAAAACAGCCTATTCAATTGTAAAGGTCAGAGAAAGAGTGGAAAATGATCATGAAAAAATAAATCATGACACTTTTGGTGCAAAACTTCTTGACGAATATTATAAGTGCACTGGGGGAAAAAAAAATTGTTTAATATAACTGCTTTAGTAAAAACTAGCAATAGACGGATATGTCTGCCAGGTCAATTCATTGGCTGATATTTGGCCATTAACCGATTAACAGAAGTGTTAGCTTCCCTTTGTGTCGGCACCGAAATCTCCCCTAAATCTTGTCAATGGAAGATGAACAATTTCTGTTTTTAAATCATTTGTGAGTTTTGAGTAAATATTATATAACACTATACTGTATAAGTCCTCAAAGGTAAAGTGTGTAATTTTTGCAATGTTCAAATGCTTTCTTTTACCCCAGCTGAATGTGTAAATGACAATTTAATATCTTAACTAGTAAGGAAATTGGTGAGAATGACCTCGTAGTATCCCCTGCTGAAGAAATGCTCTCTAAAGCACTGCGTGACGGTGGATCGGACTTTCAGGATCTTGGAGACGTTTTCGCCGCGGATCATCATGTGTCTGTTGTTCAGCTGCACGTCCACGTCGGACTCCTCGTTCAGTAGATTATCAGCACCACCTGCTGGAGCGAGTCCGACCAGCTCCCAGAAATCACAGTGCAGTTCGTGGCCACCTGGAGCCTTTCACAACAAACAGCAAACAAGACGACGACATTAGAATCATTCAGCAGAAACGTTTAAACTAGATGTATTTGAGCTGATGTGCATTTTGAAGTACAGATGATGATTCTAATAATCAGGGTAATTTCTCACCTGTTTACCCTCAGGAACGGGTTTGACTGTTCCGTACAGAGCGACTGTACTCTCAGTAGACAACACCAGTCCATTATAACACTGACACTGCACACGACAGAGAGATTTATTTAAAAAAATAAAATACAGCAATTAATACAGCAATATGTGACATTCTTCTTAAGCTTTTAGGAATATTTTACCTATTAATGTTGCATAACACATGTACACTACCAGTCAAGAGTTTAAACACACTTTCTCGTGATCTTTAAAAACTTTTGATCTAACAGCTTATGCTGAAATGCTTGAAAATAGTTTTGCAGACTGTCTTCACATGAATTTTCAGCTGCAGGGGTGGTACCCAGGCCCCCCCGAGATTTGGGCTTCTTTAAATTTCCATCAGGAAAAACTCAAGATTTTACATTAATCATGATATTTCAAGTTTCACCGTCATTGTTATCGCGTCTGCTCTATTATAACCAACTGACCCGAAGCTGCTTTAGGTAGATAGGGTAGATAAATTTACAACGTGCAATCACTGTGGCTGATATGAGGTCAAATATGATCTAACTATGATCTTATATGAACAAAACCCATGGAGGGTCTAACTGGAAGAACGGGAGCCCATTTCCACCACCACAGCACAAAGGCTACTGTTTGTGAGAGGATATGTGAATAAAAATAATGTCGCACTTTTAAAATTATGTTTTTGCATTTATATTGAATGCAGTAAGAAACTATTGTTTTTTTAATCCCCTTTTTCTCCCAATTTGGAATGCCCAATTCCCACTACATAGTAGGTCCTCGTGGTGGCACGGTTACTCACCTCAATCCGGGTGGTGGAGGACAAGTCTCAGTTGCCTCCGCTTCTGAGACCGTCAATCTGTGCATCTTATCACGTGACTCGTTGTGCATGACACCGCGGAGACTCACAGCATGTGGAGGCTCATGCTACTCTCCGCGATCCATGCACAACTTACCACACGCCCCACTGAGAGCGAGAACCACTAATCGCGACCACGAGGAGGTTACCCCATGTGACTCTACCCTCCCTAGCAACCGGGCCAATTTGGTTGCTTAGGAGACCTGGCTGGAGTCACTCAGCACACCCTGGATTCAAACTCGCAACTCCAGGTGTGGTAGTCAGCGTCAACACTCGCCGAGATACCCAGGCCCCATAGTAAGAAACAATTGTTAAATTTAAAACACCAGTTATAAAGTTTAAACACTGAATATGATAACAGAGGTCAAACATTATTATTTACTGTAAGTAGGTTAATACTTAAAGGGGTCATGATATGAGGGATCTAATTTTCCTTTATCTTTTGACATACAGTATGAGAGGTCATTGTACTATAAACACATTCTGTAAGTTTCAGGACTGAAAACATCCTCTTTAATAGAAAAAGTGCATTTATTTAAACCAAGCTGCAAAAATGTCTCGTTTGGAATCACAAGGACCAAATACATCTGCACATGCAATGCCTATTTTTCCGTCATTGCACCCTTGGCCCCGCCCACTGGTTGTCAGTCAATCAGTGGAGAGAGATGGGGCCTGTCATGGGAGATTCATCCTAAATTGACTTACACAGGACACCTTCATGTGCCTGTCTGGATTTAAATGTTTTCCTACATAAACATGCACAGACAGACGTCTTTGATATCTCAGGCCGCTTTTAAAAGACGCGTTGTCAAGTTACAACTCGTAACACATGCAATGTGTTGGATGTGCGTTATGTGTAAACCCTGACATTTAGTTTTATAATGTTGTGGAGCTGGTTCATTCTCTTCAGACTGAGTTTCCAAAATGGCTGTATTTGAGGGGAGGCACGATGTTAACCAATCATAACAGTGGCCGTTTACACTGAAGATTTAAGGAGGTGCTTAGGCCAAAGCCGAGTGTTTCAGACAGATAATTTACTATTATTCTAAAATTTGAAAAATAGCAATAATATAGAACGAGTAGGTGTATGTGCATGTTTACATATATAGCAACTACGGATGTCCCGATACCATGTTTTTGAGAACAAGTACGAGTAACGATAGTTTCTTTCTGATACTCGCCGATGCCCGTTTTTTTTTCTGAACTCCATATCAACAGATTATTTCAATTTTATCATCAAAATGGTGTTTAAGTAAATATATTAATTAAAACTTTAATCAAATGAAAATATAACAATTAATTTTCAACATGTTGTATTATGATTTATCAAATGAAGTGCTTTTATTCAGAACCTCACAGCACAATCCAAATAAAGTGCTGCATAACAGATGTGAGATATTGCTTAAAGAGCACCTATTATGGTTTTTAAACGTGCCTAATTTTGTTTTAAAGGTCTCATACAATAGATTTACATGCATCCAAGGTCAAAAAACACTTTAATTTGCTCATAATTTAAATTGCAGCATTACCTTTTTTTTCCAGTGTCAAAAACGACTCGTTCAATGAGCCGTTCTAAAGGATTCATTCTAAACTCCTCCTTTCAGAGAGCATACTCTGCTCTGATTGGTCAGATGTCCCAGTCTGTTGTGATTGGTCTACCGCTTGGTGTAGTGTTTGAGGGTGGGTCAAAGCTGTTCGCGAGCAGCCAATGAAGACCAGAGGCGGGTTTTTTTGTTATCAAATTACGTAGGTTAGTACAGGAAGTAAGTCTGGAATTACTAACGACTCGTTTCAGGTGTTCAGAATCGGTTCTTTCTTTTGAGAGTCAATAACTCCATTTGTCGTGCACTTTGCAGACTTTTTTACATTCACAAACAGCTATTTACATTTACATTTATGCAGTGTACAGTGTACTTATTACAGGGACAATCCCCTGGAGCAACCTGGAGTTAAGTGCCTTGCTCAAGGACACAATGGTGGTGGCTGTGGGGATCGAACCAGCAACCTTCTGATTACCAGTTACGTGCTTTAGCCTACTACGCCACCACCACTTCATAACACTATATAACACACTACATGAAAGGTAATTTTTTTAAAAACCATAATAGGTGCTCTTTAAATATAATACAATTGCCATAGATTTATTAGTAGTAGTAGTAGTAGTAGTAGTAGTAATACAGTGAATATTACATAACTTTACAATATGTACAACAACATTTAAATTGAGCTTTTATTTTGAAGCTTTTCAGTCCAAAAAAGCCTGGCGCTATGTGACTCAGTGATTATTAAACTGCAAAAGCCTGCTATTTAATTAAATATGTTCTCGGTATGTGCCTCGTGCTACAAAGTATTTGTGCTCAATGCTCATGACGGTGTTTTTCCTGTATGAGCCACGGAGGAGCTTTAAAGGTACGTGCAGCACAACACTGTCTCCACACATTCATTAGTGCTCTGCTCACATTTGAAGCGTGATGCACATGCAAAGTAAACTATATATTTATCTCATTAAATTGCAGCTTTTGCGGTTAAATAATCTCTCTAGGACATAACATGATTAAACTTTGTGCGCTGATTGTTTACATAATGACATTCGTATGTCAGATGGTATCAGTTTTTGGTATCGGAGCATTTTTACGAGTACGAGTACATGAGTGTCGTATCAGTATCGGTACATTCCTAAAAGCAACATGAACACACACTGTTTACAGTACCAGTTTGTCAGTGAGAACACACTGCAGGAAACCAGTTCCATCTCGGAGAACGATAAACAGAAGATTCTTTCCTGAGAATGAAACACACATATTGTTGTCGGACAAACAACACAATAAAAAGCACATATTACATTTGCCAGAATATTGTGAAACTAACTACTATTAGTCTTACCACTTGCACGACAGACAAGACTTCATAACTCAAACTTACAAGCTCTCAAATCGATTCGTGGATCTCGTCTTTGGACACACAGATCGAGTTAAACCAAACTTTTACTCTCAAGACGCAGTGAAAGGACCTCTGCAGCTAATAACTTCTTCTCCACTAAACTACTCAATCACTGCGGAGTGAAATATGAACACTTAGTAGCCAGTGGCTAATCGTAGAGAGTGAGATTTGGTCGCACATGCGAGTGATTTACTTGCATTATAGAGGGTTGCCACAGAGTGAAAGATCGATCTTGGGATTTAAGAATCCCAAGAATCCCGATATTGAGATCGTTCAAACGAAGCTCGCAATGTGCACGTTGCATCTAAACCTTGTAAAAAATTGCTACAAATATATTTTTTATAACTACTTAATTACCAAAAGTGTATAGGGTCATTAATGACCCGAGATCAGTTATAATGTCACTTTTTTTTTTTTTTTGGCGCTTCCATAAATCACATTTTCATGATTATTTCACATCTATATAAGTTTACTATCACATGATATATATTTCTTTGTTTATTACGAGATAAATTTGTACTATAGTCATATAAATAAATACTATATCACACTGATTTTCTGTGCAACAATAGTGAATTATCGGTATCTCATATGCATGTACACATACATATTATACATGCTATTTCTTCCTCAAGGTGGCGCTGTTATTACAGTGATTTACATTTGACATTGCTATTTGACGAAGAAGCAACATGGAAGTAAACTATAGCAAGTTTAACACATGAACAATATAATTTGGCTATTGTCATTTGGAGGCACTACTGAAATAGACTTATTTAGACTCAATAAGTGCCTGAGAAAATACACATGTGTAGATTATGTGTAGCTCAGTATGTGTTTGACAGCCAGTTGCGTCTCATAATATTTCAGTGTGGAAGTAATGAATCCTGCTCTATATTTTTTGCATCATCTTTTTGATATATGAAAAAAATTCTAATTGTCTTGAAAATGTTTAGAAAATGTGACACTATCTGGGCATTTTGTAGATCCATTTATGATAGACATACGTGCTGGGTCGCTAAAGACACAAATATGTAATAATGTTTGGTGAAACACGTATGCATTTAAGGGTTAAATACTGCTGAGAAAAACAAGGTCATTTCTAGAAGATCCTATCAGGTCCATTCAGTAGCAGAAGAAACCACAATCATCTCACCTTGTCTGCGTAACCGATGGACCCACCCGAACACCTTCACCCTCTGCTCTCTCAACGGCTCCAGTTGATTTATCTTCACCTGAGATTAAGAAACCAGAAACACTGATTATGATGTCCGTTGATTTTGAGGCTTTCATTTTTTTTTTTTGGTTCATCATATTTCATTTCTTGGCTTTATTGAGCGAATATTACAACAAACTGACATTTTTTGGTTCTGGAAGGCTCAGGTCGTTCTCAATGATGATCTTCTTAGCTTCTTCCAGATTCTTCTCTCTGCGATCCGCATCTTCACCCTGTCAATCATGACATCAGACAGACAGGGGTCAGTGACATGACAGGAACTAGGGTTGTGTCAAGATACTAACATGGGACAATTTATGACTCTTGATACCAATTTCGATAACATCCGAATGCAGCCGTCTGACTGTACTTAGGTACTGAATTGAGTCGGTACTCTGCAGTACCGATACTATATATTTATTATTATTCTCATCAACTTGGTATCGTAATGTCAGCACTTTTGACATCCCTAACATTAATATGACGTGGAACAAGCCTACAATTTGTACAGAACACATATAAAGTGTTGTAACAGGTAAAGGATGGGCAAGGAGGAGGAGGCGGGAACCGGCTTAAAACAAACATAAACGAACACAGACACACATGAAGCGCGGCCACGTGCGTCTCTCTCTCTCTCTTGAACTGCCGCCTCCGTGCACCATCACGGCCTCCTCATCACATGTGTATATAGAGAGCAGGTGAATAACAGAATACTCCATATACCTCCTTCTTATCTTTGGCCTCACTCTTCATTTTCTCTCGCTGAAAGAGTTTCTTTGTGTTCTTCATTTGTGTCTTTGAGATCACGGCCCAACGCTAACAAAACAAGCCACCAGCAAATCAACATACAGTAATGTTCAGCAAATAAATGACTTACATAAATATACTTTAATAATATATACTATAAAAGTACATGGTTTCAAAAATCGAGATCAGTTAATGTCGTTTACACACCTCTCCCTCCTTCTGCGAGTCCACATTGATCGTTGGGAAAGGTTCTTTTCCAGCAAAGAGTAGTGCCTGAAAATATTACAAAGAACATTTAGACAATATGAATGGTAAACTTACAGGGCTGCATTTCTTAAAAGCATGGCAAGCTTAAGTTGATCGTAGAGACCATTGGTGCCAATGGTTTCAACTTTCTACTTAGGCTTACGATGCTTCTGGGAAACACAGCCCAAGTGTTTGTGTTCCCTCGCAATAGTTTGCATGCCCTCGCAATAGTTTGCGTGCCCTCGCAAGTGTTTGCGTGCCCTCGCAAGTGTTTGCGTGCCCTCGCAATAGTTTGCGTTCCCTCGCAATAGTTTGCGTTCCCTCGCAAGTGTTTGAGTTCCCTCGCAAGTGTTTGAGTTCCTTAGCAAGTGTTTGCGTTCCCTCGCAATAGTTTGCGTGCCCTCGCAAGTGTTTGTGTTCCTTTGCAATAGTTTGCGTTCCTTTGCAAGTGTTTGTTCCTTTGCAATAGTTTGCGTTCCTTTGCAAGTGTTTGTTCCTTTGCAAGTGTTTGTGTTCCCTCGCAAGTGTTTGTGTTCCCTCGCAAGTGTTTGTGTTCCCTCGCAATAGTTTGCGTTCCCTCGCAATAGTTTGCGTTCCCTCGCAAGTGTTTGCGTTCCTTTGCAATAGTTTGCGTTCCTTTGCAAGTGTTTGTTCCTTTGCAAGTGTTTGTGTTCCTTTGCAAGTGTTTGTGTTCCCTCGCAAGTGTTTGTGTTCCCTCGCAAGTGTTTGTGTTCCCTCGCAATAGTTTGCGTTCCCTCGCAAGTGTTTGCGTTCCTTTGCAAGTGTTTGCGTTCCCTTGCAATAGTTTGCATTCCCTCGCAAGTGTTTGTGTTCCCTCGCAAGTGTTTGTGTTCCTTCGCAAGTGTTTGCGTTCCCTCGCAAGTGTTTGCGTTCCCTTGCAATAGTTTGCGTGCCCTCGCAAGTGTTTGTGTTCCTTTGCAATAGTTTGCGTGCCCTCGCAAGTGTTTGTGTTCCTTTGCAAGTGTTTGTGTTCCTTTGCAAGTGTTTGTTCCTTTGCAAGTGTTTGTGTTCCCTCGCAAGTGTTTGCGTTCCCTCGCAATAGTTTGCGTTCCCTCGCAAGTGTTTGCATTCCCTTGCAATAGTTTGCGTGCCCTCGCAATAGTTTGTGTTCCCTCGCAATATGTTTGCGTTCCTTAGCAATACATTTACCACAATTTTACTACAGTAACCATATTTTAACCATGATATTCATAGTGAAACCATAGAGACAATACACGAAAACGATGGTAATAAAAACATAATTGTGTGGTTATTATGGTTTAACTATACAAATACCATAATTTAACTATGGTTTCACTATAGTAATATTGTAGTAACCATGAAAATTAAGTTAAGTACCATGTTTTTACTACAGTATACTGTATCCATCTAGCAACCAATGTTTTACTACAGATTAATTCTTGTGGTTACTATGGTTTTACTACAAATATTTGTAGTAAAATCATAATAACCACAAAATTATTATTTTTATTACAATAGTTTTTGTTTTCCTGTATTATTACTATTGTTTAAATACGAATATCAAGGTTAAAATATGGTTACTATAGTAAAACCATGGTAAATCCATTGCAAGGGCACGCAAAACTTTATTTTTTTGGGTGAACTATCCCTTTATGAATTTATTGAAAAATAGAAAACATTTAAGTCATAACTTTGTTCAAGAGAAAAAACGTACAAACATATGCCATGATGAGCTAATCATTGATAACCGTTACTAAAACTGTGAAATGTGAATCAGACCTTCAGTGGAGTTTTAAAGGGCTTCTGTTCTGACCCGTCTCCATCCACATCACTGCCCTGTTTATCAGACACGTACAGTTCTCCTACAGGACCAAACAACATCAGCATTAACATTTAACCAGCTGTCTTTCAAAACAACATGCTCTGCAATAGCTCAGACACAGTTCTGCAATATATGAAGACAGTACTAGTGGAGTATAAAAGTGGAGTATATTGTGACGAGTAATAACGGAAGTGCTTGATGTGAATCTGACACAACCCTCTGCAGATAGTATGCGAATGTAACATTACTGGAGTATAGTGAAATATTACAATAGTTTAATTGGAGTATGATACTGTAATTAGAGTATAATATAGTATTAATACTAGTACATAATGGTAGTATAGAATATAGTAAGTTGTGCGGTGAGTCTGTCACAACCATCTGGAGACATCGTTTGGATGTAACACTAGTATAATGTTACAGTAGTACTCCTACTGGAGAATAATACTGTATATAGAGTAATAATGCGAGTAATAATAATGTGAGGTGAATCTGACGCAACCCTCTACATATATAGCGTGAATGTTACACTAGTGGACTACAGTAATATATTCAGTGTTGGATGTAATGCATTAATAGGTAATTAATTACTGTAATTAAATTACTTTTTCATTGAAAAAAGTAAAGGGATTACTCTTTATTTTTCAGTAATTTAATTACAGTTACTTCGAATGTAATTGCATTAAATGCTGTGTAGATTATAGAACAATTCTATATAAAATAATAGTGAATTTAAAATCACAATTAAACGTCTAATGTTAGAATATATGTTTTCTGGGGTCTGGGTAGCTCAGCGAGTATTGACGCTGACTACCACCCCTGGAGTCGCAAGTTTGAATCCAGAGTGTGCTGAGTGAATCCAGTCAGGTCTCCTAAGCAACCAAATTGGCCTGGTTGCTAGGAAGGGTAGAGTCATATGGGGTAACCTCCTCGTGGTAGTGATTAGTGGTTCTCGCTCTCAATGGGGCACGTGGTAAGTTGTACGTAGATCGTGAAGAGTAGCATGAGCCTCCACGTGCTGTGAGTCACAGTCTGTCTCCTTCATCTTCTTCAAGGACTCTTATTTTGAAGTTTGCCCCCGGACTTCTTTTCCCATAGTGCACTGCCCTCATCACTTCCATCTGTTTCTTATTATCCTCACCTGTATTCTATTCCCTCATTAGTTCCTTTTGTATAAATATCCTCTAGTTTTACCCACTCCTTTGCCAGTCCTTGAAGTGTTACGTTGAGTTAGTGAAGTGTTATGTTACGATTTATTGTTAGTTCCACTCCAGAGATTACTAGTGTTAAGATTTATTGTGTGTTTGCACTCCAGCGTTTGTTTCCACTCCAGTGATTATTATTAAAGGATTTAAAGAATCTGCTCCTGCGTCTCCTCTCTTCCACTCCGAGACCCCAACGTTACACTGAGTCATGTACACTGAGTCCGCGGTGTCATGTACAAGGAGTCACGTGATAAGATGCACGGATTGACTGTCTCAGAAGTGGAGGCAACTGAGACTCGTCCTCCGCCACCCGGATTGAGGTGAGTAACCGCGCCACCACGAGGACCTAATAAGTAGTGGGAATTTTTTTTATATAAAAAAAAATAAAGTTTTCTAATTTAACGCTGCCCCCTTGACCCTTGTGCGTCAATAAAAATAAAAAAAGTTACTCAGAGGTCCTTCGAGGACAAAAATGTCCACGTCAAAAAACTGTCATAAAAATATTATATATTCATTTTTGTAACCAACATCAGTCCTGATCATAACTACCAAATATTCATTAATTTTCAGGATTTTAACCCTTTAAATGCCAGTTTGTTTACATAATGCCACTGTTATTTTTTTACACACATACACACAAATTTCTCAATACACACATACAAAACACACTCTGACATCCATACCAACACACACACACACACACACACACACACACACACAATTTTAGCTGCATCATTTATTCAATTGGCCTGCAGTGCTCTATAATACAGCAAACAGAGAATAGGGAAAAAGCTTGTATTTGCTCCATAGGCTAAACATGAGAAAAATGGCGCCATCTGGTGGAAAATATTAAACATTTAAATTTTGAAGCCAGGACTCTGGAATGAAAGCATAATATCACAGAATTCATGATTTTATGCTTTAATGGCACTGGGGTCAAATATTGCAGTTTTAATGGGTTTCAATGGGGACATATTTATCCTGAAGGTCCTGAGTGTAACTATTTTGTGTACACAGTGTATTATAGATGTATTATAGGAACTGAGGTTGAAATATCAAAATACCCCAAAATACACACCTTTGTAATTAGTAATAAGTAATGCAATTACAGTAGTATAGTAATCTAATTACACTGTAGAAGATGTACTTAGTAGTTAGTAATTAATTATTTTTTTAGAGTAACTTACCCAACACTGTATATATTACAGCAGTATTTTTGTAGTTTAATACTGTATACAGAGTAATAATAGTGTGAGGTGAATCTGACGCAACACTGCATCATCATCATCTCCGTCTTTAAACTCACGGATCGACATCTGAGCGACGCCTTCATCAGCCATATCAGCTCTGAAGGGAACAGGTGAGATGAGTCGGTTCGGCTGGGTTCGAGTGTTTCTGTTCTGACACACGGTTCCGTTAAACGCTCCGTCAGCCGGGCTTCCTTTCACCGACACACGGCGCACGCTCAAACCGGTCAGCGCTGTCGCTCTAACTGGTGATTGGCCCGTTCGCAGGAGGGTGCTTTCTTCAGGGAAGCCGATTGGTCGCTGTGAGGTCAGGGGGCGGGACCTTTAATAAGCGCGATAACGGTTGGTTGTTTTCTGTTGCCAGTCAAAGAATCAATCTATATATATATATAATTTATATATATATATATATATATATATATATATATATATATATATATATATATATATATATATATATTAGAAAATTCATTCACATGTATTCTGAGTGCAGAAGAAAACTTATGTTGTGTCTTTGAAACCTCTTAAGACTTCAAAATGTGGCAAATAAAAGTTACACACAAAGTTAAATACAAGGATTAGGAGTTTGTTCAAATCATTAGCACTATATATGGGCGATATTAAAGGAATATTCCAAGTTGAGCTCAAGCAACAGCATTTGTTGCACAATCTTGATTACCACAAAAAAATTTAGACTCACCGCTCGTTTATAAAATAACAAACAAACAAATAACGGTTACAGTAAGGCACTTACAATAGAAGTGAATGGGGACAATCCATAATCGCTAAAGTACACACTGTTTCAAGAGTATAGCCGCAGGATGTAAACATTATACATGTTAACATGATTTTAGTGTTATAAAACCACTACTTGCCTTTTCTGTGCAAACGTATATCCAATACTGGGATTACAGGATTTCGTTGTCATGATAACGAAGTTGTAATATTCAATATAACTCTACACAGAAAAGGTTAGTAAGCGATTATCACACTAAAATCATGATAACACCTATAATCTTTATGTCTTGTGTTTATACTTTTAAAAACAATGTGTATTTTTGTGTTTATGGATTGGCCCCATTCACTTCTATTGTAAGTGCCTTACTGTAACTGCAATTTGTAATTTATTTATTTATTTTAATAAAGGATGGATGAGTCAAAATTATTTTTGTGGTAATCAACATTATGCCAAACATGCTGTTAATTGAGCTTAACTTGTATTGAACTTGGAATATTCCTTTAAAACCCCTTAAACTCTATGGGGGCGCTATATCGCGAAACAAAGTTTACACTAAAAACGTTAAAGTCTCTGTATACATAAGTCAGGCATATGATGTATCATTTGAAAGCTTAAAATGTGGACTTTTCTGATATAACCATCAATACTGCATTTATGTTAATTAAAATAACAAAAGGCCTCGAAATATTCGCGTTGAATAGTAGCGCCCCCTAGAGGTAATGGGGTGAAATATTTATATGAAAATAAAAGTCCTTCACATAGCACATAAATGGACAAGTCATATATCAAATGAAAGCTCTCATTCTCAGGAATATGACTGTATGGATATATGTTGCCCTAATATCACAGTTCGAAAGATTTTCAAAAAACTCACAAAGTGAAATATGATTTCTGTGAGTTATCAAATGTAAAAGTCTCTTATGCTCCGATAACTGCCACTGTAAGACCCAAGTAGCCAAAAACATTATATCTGCTTTTAGCTTAGGAAGTTCTCTAAAATTAGACATTTTTTACTTGTCGTGAGCTTGCTTGGCTGAATAATCCAATGTTATGTCTTAGATGTCCAGAACAAAATATGCCAGAAGGACAAGCATGCAAAACAAATAATCAGAAAATATATTTTCGTCTATTGATGACAAAATGTTATGTACTATCGCAAAGGGGAGGATCTCAGCTTTCTAATGACACCTTGGAATGGGTCCAGGACGGGCAGGGAGGAGGCGGGAAGCGGCAGGACAGTCAACATAACTTTAATGACGTAACTGAAACAACAAAGTAAACATAAACACACACACACAGTGTGCTGCGTGTGTCTCTCTCTCTCCCGAACTGGCATCTCTGGCACCCTTTTATCTCTCGCTCCTGCTGATTAATTGTCTCGGCGCCGGCCGTGCACCCTCACGGCCCGGCCACACCCTCCTCCTCGTCACACACCTAAATTGAGCTTCTAGTCCACTCAGAGGCTAAGATATTCAATGAAACAATGAGGGTGGTGCTTGAACTGAAAATTAGACTGAATGTCTATGGACGAGCACATCTGTGAAGGTTAAAGAGCACCACCTACATTTCAGATCCGTATAGTGTGATGGAATGTGATAGAATTATTATTTTTTTTTCCTATTGCTTCCTGCCAACTACTGGAATAAAATGAGAGCTTTTAAATTTGCAGACGGCAGCCCAAAAATGCACCAGAGTTTAAGGAGTTTAATTATGATGCTTGTCGTGGATAGAGCATATTTGTGGAGTCTTACTGCAGCCCAACAAAGCAGGTGAATAACAACACACAACTGTAAAGAGTCGTTTCAGAGTAGACAGTGGTGTCGAGAAGCACTACAAAATCCAATGGCATCACAACAAAACCTGAAAAAAAGAGACATTAAAGAAAAGAAGAAAAAAATGTACTGGCTGCATATCTAAAAAACAAGGCTGGGTTGGTGTGGATGTTTGATGCATGTTTTTACTAGCTGTACCAATGTAGTCGCGAGTTCAGAACCCAACTTGATCCACTTTTCCATGTTGCTGAATGTGCCGTAATGTACTGATCCTACATTGGCATCGTTGGCACGGCTACATGTAGTTTCTTTTTCCATGATACTGCAGCGAAATCTGAAACAAGTGACCAAGCGTCCCCACGTCAATAAATAATGCAATGAAGTTGGCTTGACGTTGGACGTTCTTGATTCTCAAATAGTCGCAAATTTAGGGACCGTCTCTAAAGATACAGCAACGTTGGAGCATACATACCCAAAACATTTACAAACATTTCCATAACATAGAGTATACAACTCCAGTAACATTTGAAGCAAAAGACTTACAGGCATACAACCAACTCCAAAGTGTGCATGTAGGTGTCAGCAATAATGCACACCTTTTAGATTTGTGATATAATAATAAAAAATTAAAAATAAGTCAAATTATATGTAAGTATTTCTATATTCATCAGTATTGTAATAGGCCTTGGTGTCGGGATCTGGATTTTATTTCATGGAAAAGCGGATCAAGTTCTGAACTCGCGACTACATTGGTACAGCTACTAAAAACATGCATCAAACATCCACACCATATTTTTTTTATTTTATTTTTTTTATTTTTATTTTTTTAGATATGCAGCCAATAATCTACAAACAAGGCAGTCTTAAATAATGCCTAAATTAAAGACTCTGCTAACTTAATTCATCTTACTCAATACATGTGTTAACGGACAACACATTGTTTCCTAGAGCTGGCAGAAAATACTCAAAACAGACACAAGAAGCGTATCTATCAACTACAAATAATATAATCTTGAGCAGCAGCCGTCGGAGTCGCACTAAAGTGACGTCACCTCCCCTCTTCCAATGATTGGCTAGAGGAGGAGCTGTCTATCAAGAACTAGTGGACCAATAGGGACGCAAAACGCCCCCTGATTTACATGAAACTCTACTCACAAGTTTTGGAAAATCAAGCGCAGAACTCGGAAACAAAAGCAAAGAAAAATACAGCGTAAGCGTACAAAGAAATGAACATATGAGCAAAATTATCAGAGAGCACAAAAAACAGTAATATAACCAAGAAAAGCAAGGTTTTGTTTGCAATTCTGATGACTTTGCTTTAATTTTTGTTTTTTTGCAGCATATTTTAAATGTGTTTATATATTTTTCATTCATGCTTGTTATTTTTTTCTGTGCTTTTTAATTATTTTTGTGCTTATTTTTTTATCTGCACTTATTTTTTGATTCACACTTATTATTTTGATTCACGCTTATTATTTTTGGATCCGTGACCGCAATACATTTGGTGGAATTTTGATCCCATACACTGCAACAGTCATTATATGATGTCACACCTCTACACACAGAGGTTTGTGCCATGTGGGCGGTTTGCAGCAGTTCAGCCTGAATAGTGCAGACTGTTTGCGTCATAGAGCGGCAAAAAAATTTCACCTGTCTGTCAGTGTTGTCAAAAGTGCTTTGCACAACAGGGGGTGACCAAGCTTCAATCAGGGGTGGCACTGGCCACCCATGGCCACCACGTAGCTATACCCCTGATCCTGGGCATGTTTTCAAATGTGCTCCAGCAGACACACAAAGAAAAGTAATAATAATAATAATAATTATATATATATATGTTATTTTATTCCTTTAATAATAATTTAAAATCTGTTATTTATTACTGAAATAATTAATCATTTAAATAATTTAAATATATTTCATATTTTTTATTGTCAGTTTACTTTTTGTATTTGTTTATTTTTTTTGCACTTTACACGTTTGCTGATTTGGTTTCATTATTATCGACAGTAAAATTAAGGGTAACGACTTTTAATAAATTGACGTTACAATAAAGGCTCTTAAAGGAATATTCCGGGTTCATTACAAGTTAAGCTCAATTGACCACATTTGTGGCATAATGTTGATTACCACAAAAAATAATTTCGACTCGTCCCTCCTTTTCTTTAAAAAAAGCACAAATCTGTGTTACAGTGAGACACTTACAATGGAAGTGAATGGAGCCAATCCGTAAACATTAAAATACTGTTTCAAAAGTATAGGCCCAGATATGTGTGTTAACATGATTTTAGTGTGATAAATCACATACTAACTGCATCTGTGTAAAGTTATATCCAAATTTACAACTTTGTTGCCATGACGATGTAACACCATAAACCCTAAAATTACCGCAAAAACAATTATTTAAACAACTTTCCAGCTCAAATAATCCACACGTTTTAAAAGAAGACTTAATGTAAGGGCTTTTACAAAATTATAAGCTCCACATTTCTGCCTTTTTAAACCCTCCAAAATTTGGCCCCATTGACTTCCATTGTAAGTGTCTCACTGGAATACAGAGGAGGGATGAGGTGAAATTATTTTGTGGTAATCAACATTATGCCGATTATGCTTAACGTATATTGAGCCAGGAATATTCCTTTAATGACATAAAAAATATAAGGTGAGCATCAGTGAGGATAATTAATAAAAGCAAATAAATACATACAAAACTATGTAAGACACGTTACGACAGTTGCTAACGCTTGTTGTTTCGCTTTGCGACATTACAAGACGGTTTTCGTGGTGACTTTCACTGGACACCGCCCCTTTTTTCTCTTTCCTCGTCTGTGATTGGTCAATCCGCCTGCCGTCGTCATCATCATTACACAGGAAGTGTGATCCGGCTGAAGTGTCGTTCCTCGCGGATCTCCTCAGTGTTTCTGATCAATCGGATCGATTTCCGGTGATTCATCGCGCTGATCAGTGATCGATCACACGTGTTTGAGAGTCATGGTGGGGGTGAAGGTGATCGGGACGGACTCAGAGTTCCAGGCGGAGCTGAGCGGCGCAGGATCCCGGCTGGCCGTGGTGAAGTTCACCATGAGCGGGTGAGTTTGTTTGAGTGTGTGTGTGTGTGTGTGTGTGTGTTCCTCGGTTCGGCCACAGCGGCCTCACACACACACACACACACACACACACACACACACACACACAGCTGATCAGACTGAGCTGAGGAGAACAGAACCAGCATGACTTATTACATTTACTAAAATACTAGGGTATTACCATATACATATACCATTGATCAAAATAACATGGTAATATCATGGTATGTGGATATGTACCATGGTATATATCAAAGTACCATGGCATTACCATGCAATAACATTCCTATACTATGGTACTGCCACAGTACTGCAGCTTTGCCTCATTAAGAACAGTGGCATTACAAGACCATGATGATATTACCATAAAAATATACCATGGTAATACCATCTGGGACACTGCAATGATGGTAATACCATAGTATTATTTGAAATACTATACAATTCAATTTAAATACAATGGAACATCAATATGGTAAACATTCAGTATGTTTCTTACTAAATGTACAGTGGTGTTTTCTTAGAGATATACCATTGAATGGTGATAACATGGTATTTTTCAAGTACCTTAAATAATACCATGGTATGTGCAAAAGGTTGTCAAACAAAACCCTGGTATATATCAAAGTAGCATTTAAGAAAGCTTACATTGTGTGTGATACAGTGCAAGGTGACAAGAGTCCAAAATAAATAAAATCCCGATAAGATTTGCTGCATAATGCGGGACTTTTAACTATAAACAAGCCCGAAACACACCGGGGACTCTTATTCTGAAATGAGGCAGACTTGGCTCCATTGCAATGCTCTATACTTATTAACCAAATTAAAATTTATAACGTATATCTTCACCAGATGACTGGTTTTATATATACACATATAAGATATGATTGGAGACACGTTAAATGCGCCAACGAGGCACGTTTCCATATAGTGGCGTTTTTCATTGTATGCCCTCACTTTAATTTAGATACTTATCTAATAAAAATAACAAAATAGGCATTGAAGTGAGGATAAACATATTGATGATGAACTATTAAGAAACACGGAGGAATAATAAAAAACGATATGCAACTATCTGTATAGATTTTTACAGATTACCGGCACCGATGAATCGGTAAAACCGATATATCGGTCTACCTCTAATATGTTGTGTCCAGTAATTTAACGCTTGTTTTATTTCTGTCTCTTTATGTGTCACTTTTTGTTGATCGTGTTCTCTCAGGTGTCGTCCTTGTGTCAGAATAGCTCCAGCGTTCAACATGTTGAGCAACAAATATCCTCACGTTGTGTTTCTGGAAGTGGACGTCCACGTCTGTCAGGTGAGAGAGAGAGATCACGAGAGCAATGCACAAGTGCTTTTGAGAGTCTTGACCCCGCTGACTCGTCCATTTTCCGTCTCTTAGGCAACAGCTGCAGCTAATAACATCTCAGCAACGCCGACGTTCCTGTTTTTCCGAAACAAAGTGCGTGTGGACCAGTATCAGGGCGCAGACGCTTCCGGACTGGAGGAGAAAATCAAACAGCATGTGGAAAACGATCCCGGGAGCAACGAAGACTCTGATATTCCCAAAGGCTACGTGAGTCCTTTCATCATGTAAATATAATCATTTACACTGAAGCTGCCTTTCCAATGCATCTGACAAATGACAGACGATAGACCAGAAGTCATTCATTTCCAATGGAGAGTCGTGCAGGGGCTGCGTGGAGTCCTGACCATCTCCGGATGTGGCATTTTCGGACCCGATTTGAGCTTTGGCTGTGTTGAAATTAAAGGTAGACCGATATATCGGTTTTACCGATTAATCAGTGCCGATAGTTGCTTTTTGGAACTATCGGTTATCGACAAATCTATGCTGAGTTTTTTCATAATTTCAAAATAAGAGTAAGAATAATAATATTCTTGTTAGGTAGCTCAGAGAGTATTGACGCTGATTACCACCCCTGGAGTCGCGAGTTTGAATCCAGGGTGTGCTGAGTGACCCCAGTCAGGCCTCCTGAGTAACCAAATTGGCCCGGTTGCTAGGGAGGGTAGAGTCACATGAGGTAACCTCCTCGTGGTCGCGATTAGTGGTTCTCGCTCTCAATGGGGCGTGTGGTAAGTTGTGTGTGGATCGTGGAGGGTAGCATGAGCCTCCACATGCTGTGAGTCTCCACGGTGTCATGCACAACGAGTCACGTGATAAGATGTGCGGATTGACGGTCTCGGAAGCGGAGGCAACTGAGACTCGTCATCCTCCACCCAGATTGAGGTGAGTAACCGCACCACCACGAGGACCTACTAAGTGGGAATTGGGCATTCCAAATTGGGGAGAAAAGGGGAATAAATTATAAAAAAAATAATATTCTTGTTATAAGAAGAGTGTTTCGGGCATGTTTATAAATAAAAATCCCACGTTATGCACCAAACTTGAATTTTTTTTTCTGGTCATTATTGGATTTTTGGTTGAACAAACTATCATCCCATTAATCGGTTATCAACCTTTCCCAACACCTTAGTTATCGGTATCGGAAAAATCCACTATCGGTCGACCTTGTGCGAGTAGACCGTATGCGACCGCTCGACCGGAAGTGATGTATTCATTCAAAGCTATCAGCGCGAAGTAAGAAATATCAACGGATTTTGTCCTAACCTTTATTCTAAATGTCTGCTACTTCTGTATTTTAATCAGTTATGAATGTAGAAGTCAGAAATGATTGTTTACGTTGCAAATGTGGCACAAAAACGTTTGTAATTACAGTTAATGTGTGATTAAATATGTACGCGTGTCATTTATTTCTGCACATGCGAAACCTACTTTCCTATTTGCTGAATTATGGTTGTTGTTGCTGTTATTATCATAACACTAACTATAAAAACAATATGAATAATAAATAATACTATTAATAATACTGAGAGAATATTAATCATGAATTACAGTAAATTCATCCATCTGCTCAGCTAAATCACACACAGTAATGTCTTTCTGAGGTAAACCGTTGATAGCTTTTCCCTAATTAATAAAATCCATTGTGAGCAATAAAGTTCATCACGACTGCCACTAGGGGGGGTAATAAGTACGTGAAAATGCAGCTTGAGTTTTATGTGATGATTGAAAGGAATAGTTCACCCAAAAATGAAACTTCTCATCATTTACTCACCCTCATGCCATTCCAGATGTGTATGACTTTGTGTATGAAGATTTTTATTATAATATCTCAGTTCTGTAGGTCCATACAATGCAAGTGAATGGTGGCCAGAACTTTGAAGCACCAAAAAGCACACAAATGCAGTATAAAACTAATCCAGTGGTTTAATCCATGTCGTCAGAAGAGATGATAGGTGTGAGGGAGAAACAGATCAATATTTAAGTCCTTTTTTTTACTATAAATCTCCACTTTCACTTTCACATTCTTCTTTTGTTTTTGGCGATTTGCATTCTTTGTGCATATCGCCACCTACTGGGAAGGGAGGAGAATTTATAGTATAAAAGGACTTAAATATTGATCTGTTTTTCACTTACACCTATCATATGCTTCTGAAGACATGGATGGAAAACCACTGGATTACTTTTATACTGCATTTGTGTGCTTTTTGGTGCTTCAGAGTTCTGGCCACCATTCACTTGCATCGTATGGACCTACAGAACTGAGATATTCTAATAAAAACCTTCATTTGTGTTCAGCAGAAGAAAGAAAGTCATACACATCTGGGATGGCATTTTTGGTTGAACTGTCCCTTTAAGTGCAGATTTGATTGTGTTGTTTTTGTAGTGTAGAATGCAATTCTTGTGTGGTGTGTGTTCAGATGGACCTGATGCCGTTTGTGAATAAAGTGGGCTGTGAATGTCTCAACGAGAGCGATGACTGTGGTTTTGATAACTGCTTAATCAAGGACTCCTCTTACCTGGAGTCAGACTGCGATGAACAGGTGAGATGGTTCAGTTAGTGCGGAGCGTGTACTCTCTGCAGATGAGGTTATATGTTCTCTACTGCACCTGATGGTAAACTGAAAGTAAAACTGTAAAATGCGACAGTAATGTTTACTTTCTGTGCATGTAATGTCAGAGTTTCTTTCAGGTTTAGTTTTACTGTACACAGTGTACAAATATGATCTCTTTTGTTTCTGTTTGCAGCTGCTGATCACGATGGCGTTCAATCAACCTGTCAAACTCTACTCCATGAAACTGCAGTCTGTTGAGCTCGGTGAGACATCTCTCTCTGTCTCATGCATGTAGTCAGAGTTTTGACTATCAGCATAAAGGCTTCACTTTGCTGCATATTTTAGCCAAGAACCGCCCACTTTACAGGAAGAGATGTAAAGACATGTAAAGCAACCAACAACAGTTTGTGTTTGAGAAACCTCTGCTGGATCTTTATAGAGGTTGTGTAATAAATGTTCACCTTGTGTTCACGTCTCTTCATCTGTGTTTCGCTCCATTCTCAGCTCAAGCTCCAAAGAGTGTGAAGATCTTCATTAACCTTCCTCGTTCGATGGGTTTTGACGACGCAGAGAGAAGTGAAGCCACACAGACACTTGATCTGTCAGAGGAAGACTACAAAGATGACGGACTGATCCCGCTCCGATACGTCAAGTTTCAGAACGTCAACAGCGTGACTGTACGTTCATTAAACATATAATACTGCAAATGTTCAGACATTTAAAGGAACAGTTCACCCAAAAAAAATGTTATTTTTTATTTTATCCCCTTTTCTCCCAATTTGGAATGCCCAATTCCCACTACTTAGTAGGTCCGCATGGTGGCGCGGTTACTCGGCTCAATCCGGGTGGTGGAGGACAAGTCTCAGTTGCCTCCGCTTCTGAGACCGTCAATCCGCACATCTTATCACGTGACTCGTTGTGCGTGACACCGTGGAGACTCACAGCATGTGGAGGCTCATGCTACTCTCCGCGATCCACGCACAACTTACCACACGCCCCATTGAGAGCGAGAACCACTAATCACGACCACGAGGAGGTTACCCCGTGTGACTCTACCCTCCCTAGCAACCGGGCCAATTTGGTTGCTTAGGAGACCTGGCTGGAGTCACTCAGCACACCCTGGATTCGAACTCGCGACTTCAGGGGTGATAGTCCGAGTCTTTACTCGCTGAGCTACAAATGATCAGTGCATCCCTAAACATTATTTACTCACCCTCATGTTGTTCCAAACTTTCTTCTGTGGAACATAAAAGGAGATGTTTGAAACAACGAAAGTGAATGGTGACTAAATTTCTGTTCTTTTGTGTTTACCAAATGGAAACGAATGCCGGTTCTCATTTTCCACTCGTTTTTATTTTCAGTTATTTATTAAGTCGAACCAAGGTGACGAGGAGACAACAAAAGTGAACTATTTGACGTTTATCGGAACCCCTGTCCAGGCGACAAACATGAGCGACTTCAAACGGGTGAGAGCTCCGCCTCCAAAACTCATTCAGCCTATTACAGTTTGATGTTCAAATAATTTATTTCTGTTTTTAGTCACATGCAGAGCTGATCAAAAACAAATTTCTCTAACATTTCCACATCTAATCCAGTCCTGATGGATAATAAAACCATTATTTTCTGCCAAATATAGTTTTTTTTTATTCTGAAATACAGTTTGGAAGTTAAATGTGTTTTTTTTTTATTTTTATTTTTTTTTTATTGTTCTTGATGTTTGTATTGTGTGTGTGTGTGTGTGTGTGTGCACGTGTCTTTGTGTATGTGTGTGCACGCGTCTTTGTGTGTGTGCATGTGTGCGTGTGTGTGTTTGTGCATGCGTGCGTGTGTGTTTAATGCAGGTTGTCGGGAAGAAGGGAGAAAGTCACTGAAGAAAAGACAACACAACATATTGCTGCATCTCTTTACCAGCGTCTCTCTCTGCCAACATGACTGGGCAACGTTCACACACACACACACACACACACACACACACACACTGCCGAGCGCTGGAATCGTCCCTCAGCTCGCCATCAGAGAGCGTGTGAGAGAGAGAAAGGACACCGCTTTGTCTCAATGAGGCCATGTATAAGAAATCATTTTTATCTGAAACCCTCACGGAAATGCTCCTGTAAATAAAGTCGATCCTTTTTCAAAGGCATGTGACTGCTGCTGTCTTTGTTCCTCACACTTACATTCATTTAGCAGAAAAAACAGACATTTCACACAAAAAATGGCCTGTACGAGGTGTTTTACAGTTGGTGTTTGTCATTCATACAGATGCTATTTTATAATGTTAATTTCTATGAACATGAATTAAAAAGTGTTTTAAATGGTTTAATACAAAATGTATTTAAATGTAATTTTTGGACGTAAATCTAGTGTGTATATATATTCGCTGCTGTTCATGAACCGGCCGCTGGGTGGCAGCAGACGCCACTCTATTTTACTTCTGCGATTAAAAACGAAAATCTTCAACCTGTATATCTGCAAATCCATTCAAAAACAATCGTTAATCATAGTTTATCTGGAATATTATTATTCTATTTCAGTTTTTATTCTATTTCTTGTGGGGAATATGATTAAAACACAAGAAGGCCTATTAAAAATGACTAATTTTGCCTGTTTATGAGAGGGAAATGTGCATGCATTATTTAAAAATGGCATTTTTAATAAACATTAAAATATATAATTGAGTAATATAGATGCTCAAATTTCTAAATGGATTTTGGGCCACACATTTCTGCTAAAAAATATTCTACACGAAAAAATATTGATTATTGGAATATATATATATATATATATATAAAGCATCTAATCAATCATTCATCGATGTTTATTATTTAATCGTTTATCATTATTGCTAGGAACCTACAACCCTAATCATATTAATAACAATAAAACCTAAAAACACTGATAAATGAATTCGATATTTGATCATATCGATCGATGTGAATCACTCGGACGAATAAAATCACTGGATCTAAATATGCTTTAATTTCAGATTTGATTATTATTAAATGATTAAAGAGAGAAACGCTCGGATCACGTCTGTTTTACTTGTATTAAATTCGAATTTAATTCTACAATTTAATATCGCGGAAATATGACAGGTGTTTACATATGTGCATACATTATTTTGTTAGACACGATAAGGAAATAAAAATATATAATATATAGACTAACGGAATCTAAAATGCAGCATTGTGTTTTGTACTTAAAATAAGCTACTTGCCGTTTAATATCTGTCACAGGCAATAATTAATCATGGACATCACACATTAATTTTTAATTTAACTTATGTATAGTTTACCATTACAGTTCAGGATTACTTTAATGAGAATTACTTCACACCGTCTAATGATTTTTATAGTTACTGAAGTAATCAAATATAATATATGTTAGACATGATTCTTTAGTGAATAATATATAAAAGATGGTGAACGAAAAACACTAAAAGGCTGGTTTATATTCAGTCGTGATTGTTGGACTGAAAGCAGAGAGAGAGAGAGAGAGAGAGAATTAGAGAGAGAGAGAATGAGAGAGAGAGAATTAGAGAGAGAGAGAATGAGTGTGAGATGGATAATTAGAGAGAGAATGAGAGAGAGATAGAGAATTAGAGAGAGAGAGAGAAAGAGTGAGAGAGAGAGAATGAGTGTGAGATAGAGAATTAGAGAGAGAGAGAAATAGTGAGAGAGAGAGAATGAGTGTGAGATGGATAATTAGAGAGAGAGAGAATTAGAGAGAGAGAGCGAGAAAGAGAGTGATAGAAAGTGAGAGAATGAGAGCAAGAAAGAGAGTGAGAGAGAAAGAGTGAGAGAATGAGAGAGAAAGAGAGAGTGAGAGAGAGAGAATGAGATATCGAGAAAGAGAGGGAGAGAGAGAGAGAGAGAGAGAATGAGAGAGAGTGAGAGAGAGATAGAATGAGAGAGAGAGTGAGAGAGAGAGAATGAGAGAGAGTGAGAGAGATAGAATGAGAGAGAGAGTGAGAGAACGAGAAAGAGAGTGAGAGAGAGAGAGAATGAGAGTGAGATAGAATGAGAGAGAGAGTGAGAGAGAGCGAGAAAGAGAGTGAGAGAGAGAGAATGAGAGAAAGAGAGTGAGAGAAAATGAGAGAGAGAGAGTGAGAGAGAATGAGAGAAAGAGAGTGAGAGAAAATGAGAGAGAGAGAGTGAGAGAGAATGAGAGAGAGAGAGAAAGAGTGTGAGAGAGAGAATGAGAGAGAGAGAATGAGAGATCGAGAAAGAGTGTGAGAGAGAGAATGAGAGAGAGAGAATGAGAGATCGAGAAAGAGGGAGAGAACGAGAGAGAGAATGAGAGATCGAGAAAGAGAGGGAGAGAACGAGAGAGAATGAGAGAGAGAGAATGAGAGATCGAGAAAGAGAGAATGAGAGTGATAGAATGAGAGATCGAGAAATAGAGGGAGAGAACGAGAGAGAATGAGAGAGAGAGAATGAGAGAGAGAGAATGAGAGGGAGAGAACGAGAGAGAATGAGGGAGAGAGAATGAGAGAGAGAGAATGAGAGGGAGAGAACGAGAGAGAATGAGAGAGAGAATGAGAGAGAATGAGAGAGAGAGAATGAGTGAGAGAGAATGAGAGATCGAGAAAGAGAGTGAGAGAGAGAGAATGAGAGTGAGAGAGATAGAATGAGAGAGAGAGTGAGAGAGAGAGAGAATGAGAGAGAAAAAGAGTGAGAGAGAGAGAGAGAGAGAATGAGAGAGAAAAAGAGTGTGAGAGAGAGAGAGAATGAGAGAAAGACAGTGAGCGAATGAGAGAGAGAAAGACAGAAATAAGGCAAAATATTTGGCTGCTTCATTGACTTTAAAAAGGCCTTCGATTCTGTTTGGCATGACAGACTCTTCCTGAAACTCATCCAGAGTGGAACAGGAGGAAAGACATATGATGTCATAAAAGACATGTACAAAGACAATAAATGCTGTGTTAAGATTAATGACAAAAGAACCAATTATTTCAATCAGACCAAGGGAGTTCATCAAGGCTGCAGCCTCAGCCCAACTCTGTTTAATATTTATATAAATGAATTGGCCACAACCCTTCAAAAGTCATCTTGCCCTGGACTCATCTTAGATAGCAGAGAAATCAAATGCCTCCTTTACGCTGACGACCTCCTGCTGCTGTCACCTAATGAAGAGGGACTACATGAAAGCCTCTCCATTTTAGCAAAATATAGCAGTGATTGGGCTTTCCCAATAAACATGGAGAAGTCCAAAGTCATGATTTTTCAGAAGAAAAAAAAATTGCATTATGAGCAATAAATATATTTTTACAATCGGGGGAAAAATCCTTCATCATGACCAACTGCTATAATTATTTGGGTCTTACAATCTCTGCTTCAGGACAACTTGATTTGGCAATAAAAGATCTGACTGACAAAGCCTGTAGGACATATTATAGAATAAGAACATCATTATTTAAATTCAACCCCCCCATTACACTGTGGCTGAAAGTCTTTGACAGCATCATCAAACCTATACTTCTATATGGCTGTGAAATCTGGGGCCCCAAATATAAATTAAATTATGAATCATGGGACAAAAGCCCTATTGAAATTTTCCACCTAGAATTCTGCAAAAACATCCTGGGAATTCACAGAAATGCTTCGAGTCTGGGTTGTAGAGCAGAACTGGGCCGGTTCCCTCTCCTCAATGAAATCCAGAAGAGAGCAGCTAAGTTCTGGTTCCATTTGTCAGACATACCTCCAGATATCTTCCATCACTGTGCCTTTACACACAGGGCAGGACACCCAGAGAGTGACCCTATGCGCTATTTAGTAGAAAAAGTCACACAAGTGCATAAATTAAACTACTTCCACAGAATCAAGACTGATTATAAATTGGCACCATATTTGATCAATATTAAAGACAATCGACAAAGAAAGCTACTGTCAAACTATCATGTGAGTGAGCACAGTCTGTCTGTAGAGACGGGTCGACAGACAGAACTGGAGATCCAGAGAGGACAGACTGTGTTCACACTGCACTGAAGGTGTCTGTGGAGACGGGTCGACGCAGACAGAACTGGAGATCCAGAGAGGTCAGACTGTGTTCACACTGCACTGAAGGAGTCTGTAGAGACGGGTTGACAGACAGAACTGGAGATCCAGAGAGGACAGACTGTGTTGACACTGCACTGAAGATGTCTGTGGAGACGGGTCGACACAGACAGAACTGGAGACCCAGAGAGGACAGACTGTGTTCACACTGCACTGAAGGAGTCTGTAGAGACGGGTCGACACAGACAGAACTGGAGACCCAGAGAGGAAAGACTGTGTTCACACTGCACTAAAGGAATCTGTAGAGACGGGTCGACACAGACAGAACTGGAGACCCAGAGTGGACAGACTGTGTTCACACTGCACTGAAGGTGTCTGTAGAGACGGGTCAACAGACAGAACTGGAGATCCAGAGAGGACAAACTGTGTTCACACTGCACTGAAGGTGTCTGTGGAGACGGGTCGACGCAGACAGAACTGGAGACCCAGAGAGGACAGACTGTGTTCACGCTGCACTGAAGGAGTCTGTAGAGATGGGTCGACACAGACAGAACTGGAGATCCAGAGAGGACAGGCTGTGTTCACGCTGCACTGAAGGAGTCTGTAGAGACGGGTCGACACAGACAGAACTGGAGACCCAGAGAGGACAGACTGTGTTCACGCTGCACTGAAGGAGTCTGTAGAGACGGGTCAACAGACAGAACTGGAGACCCAGAGAGGACAGACTGTGTTCACACTGCACTGAAGGAGTCTGTAGAGACGGGTCAACAGACAGAACTGGAGACCCAGAGAGGACAGACTGTGTTCACGCTGCACTGAAGGAGTCTGTAGAGACGGGTCGACACAGACAGAACTGGAGACCCAGAGAGGACAGACTGTGTTCACGCTGCACTGAAGGAGTCTGTAGAGATGGGTCGACACAGACAGAACTGGAGACCCAGAGAGGAAAGATTGTGTTCACACTGCACTGAAGGATTCGGTAGAGACAGGTCAACAGACAGAACTGGAGACCCAGAGAGGACAGACTGTGTTCAAACTGCACTGAAGGAGTCGGTAGAGACGGGTCGACACAGACAGAACTGGAGACCCAGAGAGGACAGACTGTGTTCACACTGCACTGAAGGAGTCGGTAGAGACGGGTCGACACAGACAGAACTGGAGACCCAGAGAGGACAGACTGTGTTCACACTGTACTGAAGGTGTCTGTAGAGACGGGTCGACAGACAGAACTGGAGATCCAGAGAGGTCAGACTGTGTTCACACTGCACTGAAGGTGTCTGTGGAGACGGGTCGACAGACAGAACTGGAGATCCAGAGAGGACAGACTGTGTTGACACTGCACTGAAGGTGTCTGTGGAGACGGGTCGACACAGACAGAACTGGAGACCCAGAGAGGACAGACTGTGTTCACACTGCACTGAAGGAGTCTGTAGAGACGGGTCGACACAGACATAACTGGAGACCCAGAGAGGACAGACTGTGTTCACACTGCACTGAAGGAGTCTGTAGAGACAGGTCGACAGACAGAACTGGAGATCCAGAGAGGTCAGATTGTGTTCACACTGCACTGAAGGAGTCTGTAGAGACAGGTCGACAGACAGAACTAGAGATCCAGAGAGGACAGATTGTGTTCACACTGCACTGAAGGAGTCGTGGAGGACGAGCTGCACTTCCTCACTCACTGCAGTAAATATTAGACCATTAGAAACACTTACTTTACACAAATAGCTCATATTCTACCTGAATTCCAGGACATAAATGATTTAGACAAACTCTCAAATCTTATGGGAGAGAAAGTAGAGTGTGTTCAGCTGGCAGCACAGTATGTGTCCTCCTGTCATCATATGAGGGAGAGAGACTGACCCCTCATTATATTACAGCTCTATTCAAACTGCTATTTTAATTTACTTTTTTCCTCCCTTTCTCATTGCTCTCTGTATTTTACTTTGTCATTTGTATTTTATTTTATTATCATTATTATTTATTTATTGTATATACATGTTTTTTATGTTTGTAATATGTTTATTACTCAGTGCTTTGGCAACATTGTACATTGTATACGGTCATGCCAATAAAGCTAATTTGAATTTGAGAGAGAGAGAGAGAGAGAGAGAGAGATGTTGGACTGGCATGAAACATGGCCAGTAATTTAATAACTGCATGAAAGGAGGGTTCTGGACTGAGTTAGCGGTCAGTGCACGGCTGCTTTCTGCATCAGGAACATGAGTCAACAAAATGGACGGATGGTTTTCAAACCACATTCGCCTACACTAGAGTCGAGCTCAGATTCAATATAAAAACAAGTCTGTTTTTAAAGGTGCTGTAAGCGATTTTTAGGAGAAGCTTAGCATAAAGTGACTCATACCTGACATGTCAGTGAAAAGGTGTGGTGATAAATCACACCTGTTTCTTTGCAGCTCCAGGGAGTGTCCCGTGCTTTTTAGCCAATCAAAATCGCTGCGTAACCCCCCCCCCCAAAAAATCAAAACAAGCATGTACAAAGCCCCCCCAATGGAAACACGTAAATGCTTCACGCTGTAACCCCCCAATGTTCAAGCCAAATCTACGCCCTTGGGTTGTAGTTAGAAAAATGGTGGGAGTTAGCGAAAACGTCTGAAATCGCTTGATTTAAGCGGGATTTGTTTGTGTTTTAGTGTGAAGTTGTATACAGAAAGTTCAATTACAGATGTTTGCACAAAAGGTTAGTAGAATATGTGATGAGAACAATTAATTAACTAGACTTTTACACTTCCTTAAGGAAATGTGAGTGGTCTATGCCAGGGGGTTGAGGGTGGTTGCCAGGGCATTGCCATGCGGTTGCTATGGTGTTCCGACTGGTTTTCAGTGTGACATTTTTTGCTAGGGCATTGCTTGTTGGTTGCCCACCCCAAGACTCTACAATATTAAACACACACACTTTGTCTTTCTCTCTAATCTGTCAAGAGTTAAGGAATCCACAAAGTTTGGCATGATTATCATTTACAATATTGCCAAAGCATATAGACAGGGCTGGGAGGGTTCCTTTTAAAATGTATTCCACTACAGATTACAGAATAAATTCTTTAAAATGTAACCTGTAACATATTTCATTAGATTACTCAAGGTCAGTAATGTAATCTAAATACTTTGGATTACTTCTTCGGCACTGGTAGATTTTTTTCACTTGTTTTGACTATAAAAATTCCGCCAGTACAGTAAGACAAAATACACATGTTAAAAATACATTCTTCAAATAAGGTGAACCACAAAAATATTTGAAACACAAGAACACAAGCTCTTGTACTCCATCTCGACATCTTCCTATTTTCCAGAAAAAAGTCCCTACACGAAAAAGCCAAATGTTTCATCCATTCATCATTAAAAATACATTGCGGGCATGAACCTCCATGTCTCGCTCTCTCATGTCTTCTGTCTGTCCATGTTTCTTTCAGGCACACATCTCTGGTTGGCTGTTGTCTCTCTGCCTGGCACATTGTTCAGGAACAGCACCTCCCCTTGAGTTCCTCCTCGCTGACGATGGCACCGTCGCTGGCCTACCGTTGGCACGGCACTGGCTGAATGTGTGCCGCCCTTTGTTGCCCAGAGAACAGGCTGATCCTGGCACAGGGTTCCTCTCCTTTCACAGCCCTCTTCCCCCCATCCCAGATGCCCTGGAGTCAGCTGGCATCATTCCACCACACATCAGACCTTCCGCCAGTGCCCGGCGTGCCCCCGCATGAGCCGCAAAACTGGAATGGGTTCTGCCAGTTAGAGGCCTCGAACACGGTGGCAGTGCTGAATGTTTCTAACAGTAGCAGTATGCTACATTGTTGTCACATAGGTGATTCTCACGAAACCTGTCAAGAAAATGTCCTGGTCATATTTAACCCTAAAGCAATACAAGAAAATATTAAATGAAATTTAGCATAAAGGAGATGAAGAAGTCTACATTATTTTGATATTATTTTCAGGAAAATTCTCATTCCAGTAATGTGTCAGAATGTAACACTTTTACTATTCCCATTGTTCTCAATACTGTTACACAATCATTTTTCTTTTACGGTATTACAGTTAAAAAAGAAGCAGTTGTACTGTAAATAGTTTACAATTTAAATAATATATAATTGTTTTCATGATCATGTCATAATGACCTTCTTTTTATGCATTGGTAAAATGAGAATTGAGGGGTTAAATGTGCGTTCGTGTCATTAAAAGAATGTCACAATGGCAGAAATCCTAATGGCCCTAAAAATAGGCTCAATTTTCTATGCGAAAAATAATTTCTTTTGATTGACATTTTCTTGACAGGTTTCATTAGAATCACCCACACAAACGTGTTTAATTTCGTGGCCTCCAGTTATCATCCCTTACAGTTATTTTGAATACTAGCGCACTGCATACTGCACAATGTACACTACATACTGCATACTATTCTTCAAATATAGTGTGTTAAAAAGTGTGCATTAGACAGCGCTAAATGTTTCAAACAGTACTTATGTGCTACATTGTTGCGTTTTCAATCCAGGTATCATCTCAGGAATAAATGTGCGTTTTTCCAATACTGTGTAAAAATATCAGACAATCAGAATGGAATAGTAGCATACTGCTTACTACATTGAGCAATGTATACTGCATACTATTAAAAAACAGTATGTGAAATTCTGTGCAGTTTCTGTAGAATCCATTAATTCATTTTATCCATCCATGAATCATTAATTCATCCATAGTTAATCAAATTATTCATCCATCATTCGTTAATTCACTCATCATCCATCCATCCAGTTCATTCACTCATATGTTCACATTCATTGATGGATTGATTTATTCATTTTTAATCGTCTTTGTATGCAGTGTTTTCTTCTGTATGGTCATTTCTGTCTTTAAAGGACAGAATAGGAGAGATCATGTCAAACTAGTGGATATTAAAAGAAACAAGCGCTGTGTGTTATTAATGCTGTCAGTGTTGACATATGGCAGACGGTTTGACGGCAATCTTTTGTGTGTCTTTCGTAAGGATTCAGCGCTCTCTCTCTCTCCTCATATACAGTATGTTACAGTGTTTTTAAGACACATCACACCTAAACTAAAATAACAGAGAAATGAGAGAGTGGAACCTGACAGTCTGTGGCTCAGAACGACTCTCTGACTTTCTCGTATTTAACGTCTTTGACACTCAAGAATCTTTACATTGATTCCCATTCTGTCCAATTCTTATTTGAATTATTTACATGTTTAAATCTAATGCTTTACAGGAATGTTCCAGCTTTAATAAAGAATATTTGTGGCATCCCTCCATAAAAATAAAATAAGAAGCAATAATTGTGGTTACAGTACGGCACTTAATAGAAGTGAATGGGCCAGTCCATAAAATACACACTGTTTCAAGAGTATAGCCACAAGATGTAAACATTATACATGTTTACATTATTTTAATGTGAGAAAATCTAGAGAATCGATAATAACCTTACATGAGCAAAGTTATATCCAGTCTACATCCGTGTCTACAGGGGTTCGTTGTCATGATAATGTAATATTGTTTATAACTTTCCACAGAAAAGATTAGTTAGCGATTTTATCACGCTAAAATCATGTTTGCATGTATTATGCATGTAACACTTTTGAAACGGAGTATTTTAATGTTTACAGACTGACCGATTTTCACTTCTTATTTTTGTTTTAATTAACGAGAGACAAATAAAAATTCATTTTTGTGGTAATAAACCTGAAACATTCTTTTAATGGGATAGTTCACCAAAAAAATGTACATTGCATCATCATTTCCTCACCTTCTTTTCTCATTGATTGATTTATTTTAATTTGCGTTTAACAAGAATGCACAAAGTATAAACACAGTAGAAAAGAGGAAACAATACGACAGAATGAACAAAAAACAATAACATAATTGAGAGGAAAGAAGAAGAAGAAAAAAAGAAAGGATTATTTGTATTAATTACATTAAGTAATAATAAATACATTAAAAAACAGTTTGCTCACCTTCTAAACCTATATGACTTTCTTTCTTCCATAGATCACAGAATAATATTTTGTATTGATATTTGTATAATTTCTGTGCAACTAGTGTCAAATAACAGAATTGCAATATGCTCTGCATATTAAGCTGTGATACAAGAAAGTATGTAAACATTGAATTGTTTTTAAAATGTCCTTAATGCTTTTTCACATACAGTGTAATGAAAGTCAATGGGGACAGGTGCTGTCAAGCTCCCAAATGAAGATTTTGAAGCCTTTGTGTGAGGAACAGACCGAAATGTACATTTACTGACCTTTATTCACTCAACATCTTGCACGCTGTCCATTCTAATGGACAAGATCAACAAGGACATTGTTTAATGGAGACATTGTTTAAAGTTAATGCCTCATTTTGTGTTCCATAGAAGAAAGGCAGATTTGGAACAACATGAAGGTAAGTAAATGATGACAGAATTTACATTTTTGGCTGAAATGACCATTTAGAAATGTGAACGTGCAAAGCTAAGATCATGTTTGAAATTAATCGAAGCTGAATCTGTATTTTTGACTGTAATATTCTTTGACCAAGAGGCCTGTTTCTGTTCTGAACAATGAGAAAGTTATGTGATGAAAGATGCTCTCATGTGAAGAAATATTTAGGTCACAGCAGAAAAGATCTTTGTTGTGTTTGCAGGACCATTTGTCCCAGCTGTAGTGTGTGTGTGTGTGTGTGTAAAGGAAGAGGAGTTCTGCCCCTGCGGCACAGAAATTGCCATGTCATAATTTATGACTTAAAAAGCAT
>NC_059381.1:1931527-1934027 GCF_019703515.2 Myxocyprinus asiaticus | reverse complement strand
TTAAAATAAAAAGTGTAAAATGAAAACAAAATAACACTTCTGATTTTATATCAAGCGAGATTAAATTCATTCTTTATGTTTTTAAAATCTCTGTCTATCTTTCTAATAAGGAAAAATCCATACATAAATATTACAGAATTGTTCCTAATTTTATATGAACTTATTGTAAAATCTGTGCAATTAAATGTCAATACCAAATTAAAATGTAATAGTTTAGTTTACTAAATTAAAAAGTCTTTTTATAAAAAAATATAATTAAATATAATCTTTTTATAAATAACATAATTCCATTGGATACATTATCCAAATAAACAAAGAAATAAAAAAGGAAACCTCCATGTCATCAAAATATGATAACAAACCATAACCAAGCCATAAATGATTTATATATGAAATTATTGAGAAGCCTTATTATTGTGTGAACAATGAAATGTCAATGTCATATCAAAATGTATGGTTATCTTTAAATGAATTAACATTTTAATTCAATAATTAAAAATATAATTGTATGTATCATATTATATGTTTATAAACAAATTAATGTGTAAAAAAAAAAAAAAAAAAAAAAATATATATATATATATATATATAAAATTAAATAATAAATTAAAGAAAAAATCCATGTAATCAAAACACAATAATAATAAACCCTACACAAACTATAAAACATTTTTATAAATGAAATTATTGTGAAAACAATTAAATGTTGTTGTTGTTTTTTTTTTTTACATGAATTTTTTTA
This sequence comes from Myxocyprinus asiaticus, assembly GCF_019703515.2. Lineage (NCBI taxonomy): Eukaryota > Metazoa > Chordata > Actinopteri > Cypriniformes > Catostomidae > Myxocyprinus > Myxocyprinus asiaticus. The sequence continues at coordinate 1,933,285 of NC_059381.1, read as the reverse complement.
ATTCAATAATGGAAAATATAATTTTGTATTATATATTTATAAAACGATTAATGTGTAAAATGTAAAACAATTAAATTAAATAATTAATTAAAGAAAAAATCCAAGTAATCAAAACACGATAATAACAAACACTAAACAAATTATAAAATATTTGTATAAATTAAATTATTGTGAAAACGTGTGAACAAGGAAATGTCAATATCAAATAAACATTTTTTTTTATGAATTAATTGTTTAATTCAATAATGAAAAATACAATTTTGTATTATATATTTATAAATAAATTAATGTGTAAAATGTAAAACAATTAAATTAAAGAATGAATTAAAGAAAAAATCCATGTAATCAAAACATGATAATAACAAACACTAAACAAACTATAAAACATTGTATAAATTAAATAATTGTGAAAACGTGTGAACAATGAAAAGGAAATGGTCTGATTTTAGATCAGCTTGTGTAAATCATGACACTGTGCATGTATGGAACTGGGTGAAGTTTATTCTTAAAAAGCTTCTTCAGTGGTTCTTATGTTCAGCAAAGAACCCTCCACTTTTCAGGAACCATTTTTGACTCTGTGGGGTTCTTGAGTTGCTATATGGTTCTTTTAGAGGTTCTTCAGATCAGTGTATTTAAAGCACCAGTTTATAGATGCTTTTGTAAAGAACTAGAGTATGAAAAGTTGTATAAAGAACCCTGTTTGACTCTAATTGGAACTAATTGTTTTTTTTTTTTGTGCTAATATCAGTTTCTATGTATGTCAGTGATGTCACTAAAGATCCCCCCAGCTCTCCTTCACATGAGGTCAGTGTCTCACTGGCCACTAAATGACTGTAGTGTCGCTAGTGTGTACGCATCATTTCCTGTTGTCCAAACATCTGTCTGTCTCTCTCTCCCTGCAGGTCTGTGTTTATGGCATTAGTGCTGTCTCACATCACCGTACTGCACAACGAGAAGATGTGTAATTATATTAAATATGCTCCAGCTCCTAACCTCCCTCTTTCTCTCTCACACACGCACACACACACACACACACACACACACACACACACACACACCACACACACACACATGCAGCTTCTGCTCTGCCTCACCCCTAGTGCCTGTCTATCTTTGCTGAACTGTTATTTGGTTTGTAACACTGCTTTAAACCTTGACGGGTTCTATAAAGTTAATGAAACTTATGTGTGTGTGTGTGTGTATGTATGTGTGTATTGTATTAGTAGATGTTGGGTTGGAAACATTATTCAGAAGTCAATGCAGTGTAATGCCAGCTGGGACCCACAACCACGTTCTCTCACTCTCTATCTCTCTATCTCTCTCTCTCTGTCTGTCTCTCTCGTTTGCACTGCTTCAAGGCTGCAGGCGATGTAGAAACATATTTCTCTTCTCATGTTTGATATCTCTGTAATCATTGCTGGGTTGTGTGTGTAAACTGAGGTCTCTCTGTGTTCATGGTAAGGTCATCGTTTATCCCTGATCTCAGTGACCTTTGGAGTGAAGGGTCAGAGCATCAGTCTATTGGAAAAATTGAAATTTTAAAAAGTTATAATTATTGATTGTGTCACAGGTTGTGTACTCTATTAGCTTTATATTTCACTATAGCTCTGTTCTAAAACATAGTGAGCTGCCTCGATGAAACAGCTCGTATACTGCTTAAACAGTTTAATAAATAAATGTTCTTCAGTGTTTTGGCAACATTTTAGGTTCTTCAAAGAATTATCTTCGGATCAGGAAACATTTTTGGCTGTATAATGT
>NC_059381.1:1909027-1926527 GCF_019703515.2 Myxocyprinus asiaticus | reverse complement strand
AACATCTCTCTCTCTCTCTCTCTCTCTCTCTCATGGGGGACTGGTGTTGTGTAGGGTGGGACCCGTGCACTCGTGTCTGCTGACTCTTACACTTCCATTGTGAGGTTTATGCTAAATATGCATATCTTAATTGCATTATTCAAAATAATTAGCTAATATATTTTTGCATAATGACAAGGTAAGCAAATAGTGTCTGTCTGCTGTGTGTGTGCTCTGGCAAGGTTTGTAAAATTAATAGACTCCCAAAATTACTAATTACCTCGTTTTTTACCTCAGTTTCAGAGAGTTTCCTCTTGAGTGCTGAAGGTAAATATCTTCACACACATATGAGTGTGTTTGTTTGTGTGTGTGTGTGTGTGTGTGTGTGTGTGTGAGTGAGTTTGTGTGTGTGTGTATGTGTTTAAGTAAGGAGGAAGCATAACACTTTACTCGAAGCCTGTGTATACATAATGCACTATAAAGGTATTCAAAATGCATTATAATGCATTGATAACTCAAATGAGCTTTGCATGGGCAAACACCACTCACAATGTCTTTGGAGAATGTGAAAATCTAGCTGTAAGTATTATAATGTAGTAGAACTCTATTTTCTTGTTGCTGTAGTAAGGTTTCGAGCAGTTATCTCACACACTTCTGTTCTCTAGTGAAAATCTCACTGCTCTACAATACAAGCTGCACAATTATATCAATTAATCTTACCGTAGATAATTAATATTTTCTTTATTTGAGGAAAGTACGGGACACTTATCTTCCTGCTGAAGATTAACTGGTATTATTTAAACTCTCCCCTGCTTTAGGTTTTAAAGTACAAACGTTGTTTTCTGCTGCACCATAATCACGGTAATTAATAGATCGGCTTCAGTATCTCTGACTATCAGGTGCTGGTCGTTCATCAACACGCCGTTAATGAACATTTGGGCTGGAGTTTCCCAGCCTTTATTAAGCAGTGTAGTATAGTCTTAATTCCCTTCCTTTTCCACTAAAAACCCTTCTCTCTTTCTGACGAAATGAGTCCTTCAGCACAACAGGGGCATCAAAAATCATTTACATTTGGACACTTAAGTCACATTTAAAAATGTCTGGATGTCATTGCGTTGGATAACAAAATATCAGACTTTTGATTTTTATTTGAAAGATAGAAAGTTTGTTAGGTTTCAAATGATAAAAATATTAGTAATTAGAAGAACAACTATTGTGACACTTTGTGTTTGTCACTGTGTTAGTGTCTCTTGTTGATAGTGAATGTGCTAAACTCCATCTGTGTGAACATACATCCATTAAAAATCACCAAAACACCAGTTGATTTAAAGTCCCTGAGCAAAAATGTCTCAGAAAGGACAGTTAGTTCTGAGAAAAGCTCCAGCAGCATTTGCTTACAGATATTTTGTCATCTAATGCAATGACATTTCGGGCATATTTAACCTCGTGCGACCCAGTGTACACATGCGTGGACGTTGTATTTTGGCTTCGCTATACGCTACTCATAATTTAATTTCATGTAAACTGACTGATCTCAGTTCAGGAGACTCTGTGCTGTCAGTAAAGGGTTAAACTTTCGACATACAGAGTCATGTGACAAAACAACAGGGCGGCGATCGCAGAGGAGTTTGTTTTTGGTTGAAACACCAACAAAACTACATCTGATCAGACACCTCATTAAGTTTTTACATTGAAACATGTTTGAGTCAAAAGATTAGAGTCTCTAGTTTCATCCGATATGCCATTTTTAAAATTTGAGCGATTTACTGTGAAACGGCACGCTGTTAAACACACCGACCACGTATGTGGACTATAGGCTCAATATCATATATTCACTGTCTGTGCATTATCACATTGAGAATAAATGGGTCTATAAGCTGATAAATGTGTCTTTCAGAGTCTTTATATGGAGTTAGGATGAAAATAAGGTGCATTTCAAACTGTTCTGAGACCAGTGCAGACAGACAGCACACTGGAGGTTAAGTAATGCACTAAATAGGGACCAAGGGAGCATCCTATATCTCTCTATGCAGTTAAGTGCATTCACTCCTAAAATCTGATCAAAAGTTCAGTTTCAGGCTGCAGATGATGTTTGGATCACTCAACATGTTTGATAGACATGTGACAATGATAATCAGTACATAGATTCAGAATTTATAATGTATCATTTTATTTTAACATGGTTGACAGTGATTGGATGATGCTGGACATTACTTTGAATCAGAATTAATTATGCTAATTTCTGATGTAATGTCTGTAACGTCTCAAAAACATTCCTGGAAACATAATAAACTATTTGATGAAAAAAATCTTGGTATTATTTACAATTTCACAATTTAGTCTCACTGTCCACATATGTGACAAATGAGACATTTTTAAAACTATTTGGTCCTTTGGTGCTACAAGTTACAAATCAAAAAGGGGAATTGAAAATGCACACAGCAGTCATGCTTGGGTCTCAGGAGGTTAAGCGTGACTTAAGCGTCCAAACTTTTCAGGGGCTCTGTAGGTTGTTGGTTAAAGAAAAAATGAAATTCCCCCTTAAACTAAGCAACTCTCGAACCAAACTAGAACTTTTCCATTAGCTGAGGGTTCTAGATCTTCCATTGTTTCGAAAATGGCTGTGGATTAAATTTTCAGAAGGCTGAATGAATTAGAAGTAAAATGGTCCATTTTACAAAGTGGTGTTTACCCTCTCAAAACTTTCTGCAGCTATGCTTCGGGTGGTTGCTACACATACACACACACACAAAAAGTTCAGTTGACTTAATTAAAATAAACTAAAGCAACACAATTCTACAACATTTTGTCACAACTTGATTTCATTGTGGTTTTATATTTATTTATTTATTTTTATTTGTATCCCCTTTTTCTCCCAGTTTGGAATGCCCAATTCCCACTACTTAGTAGGTCCTCGTGGTGGCACGGTTACTCACCTCAATCCGGGTGGCGGAGGACAAGTCTCAGTTGCATCCGCTTCTGAGACCATCAATCCACGCATCTTATCACGTGGCTCGCTGTGCATGACACCGCGGAGAATCCAGGGTGTGCTGAGTGACTCCAGCCAGGTCTCCTAAGCAACCAAATTGGCCTGGTTGCTAGGGAGGGTAGAGTCACATGGGGTAACCTCCTCGTGGTCGCTATAATGTGGTTCTCGCTCTCAGTGGGGAGCGTAGTGAGTTGAGCGTGGATGCCGCGGAGAATAGCGTGAAGCCTCCACACGCGCTACGTTTCCGCGGTAACGTGCTCAAAAAGCCATGTGATAAGATGCGTGGCAACTGAGATTCGTCCTCCGCCACCCGGATTGAGGCGAGTCACTACGCCACCACGAGGACTTAGAGTGCATTGGGAATTGGCCATTCCAAATTGGGGAGAAAATCACAAAAAAACAAAAATTATATTCACGCGTGTCTGTTCTGTTTCCCAATTGTTTAACACGTTGCTATGTTTGCTAGGTGGTTGGTCACTGACCCAAGTGAAAAGAATCCTGCGGCCTCGAGTCTATAGATATGACTTGAGTCCCTCGTCTATGTAAGTCGTTGGGGTTTTTTCAGGTGAAAAGGGTAAATGTGATCTCTTAGTAAAGTAACAGCACACCTCTCCTCAACAAGAGACACATGATTTGAGGGAACATCATGTCTGGAACACAACAACTGCAGGATGTTTTACATATTGAAGTTTAATATTTAGGATTAGGGCAATAGTAAGGGTGACCCTTGACTTAGCAAACACTGCTAATAGCATATCTTGATGCCTTCATGTCACATGCTCTTAATTAACAAACTCAGTGGAAGTCATTAATAACGGACAGCTCTGGTTTTAACGAGACACCGTTTTGGCACAGAATGAACGGCTAGGATGCTAGACAGCGAGCGGCTTTAGAGCCTTTGCCCAAGGAACACAATGGACACAACTTCATAGATCCCCCAATTTAGACTTTATGTTGGTTGTTTAAGGTGGAACGGTCATGTTTGGCACTCCTCGCCGAATCTACACGGATCAAAACCACCTTAACGCACTTCCTGCCAGCGAGACAAGCTTTGTTCAAACTGACAGGAATTGGCAGGCAGCCACTTTGTTTGCAAATTTACATAAACGCCAAATGGTGCCTGTTTCCTGTAGGTCTTCTAGAATTCTCTTTAAGCAGAGCTGTGTGTGTGTGTGTGTGTGTGATGTGAGATTCATCAGAACACACTTCTCATCCCTGTTGTGAAATTGATGAGTTTCACACCGATGCCGGCGTGTCGTGCCATACCTTTTTTAACTGATAGTTGGATTATAGCATGATCTCATGAATTAGTGAGTCTTCATTTCATGTTTTGGACCATCTTTGTGGGTGAATCTTTCACAAAACCTGTCAAGAACATGTCTGGGTCATATTTCACCATAAAATGCAAAGGAATAAGAAATTATGGGGAGTAGATTCCCCCAGATTATAGGTAGATAATAGGTAATCCCCCCAATAATCAAACAAGCAAGTATAAACTGTTCTGAGACCAGTGCAGACAGACAGCACACTGGAGGTTAAGTCATGCACTAAATAGGGAGCAAGGGAGCGTCCTATAACTCTCTTTTTTATTTTTGAGTGAAGGGGCAAGAAAAATAAACTTGTTTTCAGTGGTGGATGAAGTACACCTTTACCTGAGTAAAAGTACAAATAGCCTGATGAAATTTTTCTCCAGTAAAAGTATAAGTGCATCTTGAAATTTCTACTCAAGTAAAAATACAAAAGTACTTACTTTTGAACATACTTAAAGGTGCTGTAAGCGAAATATGCAAAATATAATCATGCTCCCTGAAATATATCACTGAAATAACTGTCCTGAGATATCACACTGATCACTGTAACAGTTAATCTCTGTAAAAAGTAAAATAAAAAGTGTCTGCTGGCCACGGACATATTCGTTCTGTAGCCAATCAGACGGCGTCTGAGACTCGTTCTGCCTGTCAATCATTTTGGGTGTTCTCATAGTGTTGCAGCGAATTATTGAGGCTTTTTTGCCATATTCTGATTTATAATTTGTCAACTGAGGTCGCTATTTCACTACTGTTGTGATTGGCAACTGTGGGAACATGCTTTGTGTCGGTTTCAACGGTATCGGTGCGGTGTTTTGGAAAGAGGGGGGCGTGGCTAAATCAACGGCTTAGTCTCGTGGAAGTAATGCTGCCTTCATGTGCTATCTGAATTACCCTACTTCCCACTTCTGAAGTGGTAATTACGAGTACGTCGTGCTCATGTGCTTTGTTGTCGGAAAGAACAGGAAACATGGACGATGCCAGGTTCATTCTTTCATATTACTTGAGGAACTTTTATTTTCACACTATAATACATATCACTCAGTTAGTTTGCTGACGATAATGGAGTTTTGGTAAAAAATACAAGCTATTTCCACGGTGTGAAAATGTACAACATGCATAGAATGGTTGCTGATATACATAAATGAATATGACCAAAACGGCAAGCGCTAACAATTAGCTGTAGTCCCCTTGAAATGCACATTAGAAGGGCTAAAATCGCTTACAGCACCTTTAAGTATTAAAAGCAGGGTTGCCAACTCTCATGCATTTGGCGTGAGACACATGCTTTCAGGCTCTGTCTCACGCTCTCACTCTACCCAAGTAAATCTCACGGCAAATATTGCTCACGGCCCCATTGACAGCGAGAACCACTAATCGTGACCACGAGGAGGTTACCCCATGTGACTCTACCCTCCCTAGCAACCGGGCCAATTTGGTTGCTTAGGAGACCTGGCTGGAGTCACTCAGCACACCCTGGATTCAAACTCGCGACTCCAGGGGTGGTAGTCAGCGTCAATACTCGCTGAGATACCCAGGCCCCCTTTATTTTAAATATTTTATGTACATGTGTTTATGCTATTATTATTATTATTTTAGAAAGACTAGCTACATTGACCTAACTAAAGTAATGATGAGAAGCCCTCCATTGTGGTTATGGCCCTATTATTAGGCTACCAATGACAATTAAACAGTGGAAGAGCTATGACAGGCTAAACATTGATAAAGGCAATTACAAACTGTAGAATGAAGGGGTTTAAAATCTGGACCTCCATGAATCTTGGGCAAATTATAGACAAAGTTTTCCTGCTGTTCTAACAAACTGGCCTCATTTATACTGTAAGAAATGACTTACAATAAATTATTAAGAGCCTGATGAAAGGTAAGCAATATTTCAAAAGGACACAAATATTTTAACTGGAAGTACAGTCCCAGCTCAGTAAAGTGGCCCATTCATACTGTAGGTACCGTCAGAATATTATAACAAGCCCTATACAAATAAGGTTTTATTTAAAATAAGTTAATTTAGTTTGATTTCCTATTTGAACTAAAACAACTGGAAAAGTCAAAAAGTTCCAGATTTCCAGTGTAAACATGAAATGCAGTTTAGTAATTCTGTTAATAAGTAATTAATTGCAATTATGTAACCAACCAACTTTGAGCTTGTGGGTGAGCTTGGCACATCAGCCACCACTGAAGGTAATTTTTGGACCCTGGTTGTGCCATAGTGTATGGGTGTTTCGAAATTGTAAATGGTAGGTAAATTGGTGTAATGTGCCAAAATACATAAATAAATATATATTTACCTTGTAGGGTTAGATTAGGTCTTTTTGTGGTGTTAGAAATTAAAGATAGAAGGCCTACTAGTATCAAGTACATGCACTATATGTCCAGGGACACATTAAGGTGCCATGGGGCCCCCTGGGCTTGAACGATTTGCCTGTTCATTAATGACATCAAAATCTCACTCCAGCCTGGTATCCAAAGTTGGCAACCCTGCTAAAAGTAAACGTCTATTAGGACTATTATTTATTATTTTTTGTGTATTTGATATATTATAGGCGCAGACATCATTATCATTTATTTTCTACCTTTGAAATAACGAGGACCAGCATGTTTTTTTTTTTTTCTGAAATGTAGTAAAATGTTCCCCAAAATAAAATACTCTGATAAAGAGTATTGGCTAATAGCTTTTTCTTATTTTAATCATAAACCTCTCTAGATTTTTTCTTTACTGATTTTTATGAAAACAAGACAAAATATCTTGTAATTTTGCTTCTCAAGTAAATTTTACTTGTTTTAAGAATGTCTAGATATGTTTTTGCAGTGCACCACTATTATAGTGTTATTTGGGCAGGTTTTAATTTTTTTAAGCTTGACAAACGTAGTTACTATTATCTGGCATTGCATAAAAAAAAATCCACTTTTGTGTTGCACAGAACACTAAAAGCACACGACATGAGAGTGAGTAAACAATGACATAATTTTCATTTGTTGGACGAACTGTCTCTTTAATGGAGTGAAATGTGACCTGGACATGTTTTCGATGAAGTTTTCGATACCTCACCTTGTTGAAGGAGCCCCCCCTTCGAAGTTTCCCATAAACCAGCATTACATGTGATAGCCGTCTCATTATTTTTGAATAACGTCAGGTGCACAAATATTTAAACAAGCATCTGTGAGGAAATCATGCAATTATGAAAGGGCCTTGGAAATGAAGGATTGTGTGATGCGGACGTCTGACATCTTGGCACGCTGTGCTGATCAATTAGTCTAATCACACCACTGTCAACACTGAGGTTGCATTTATATTCAATTAATGGTCTGAATCCTCCTAAAGCTCCTCATGCCTTCTGGTTCCGCCGCGGAACACCCCCAAACGGATACAAAACCTCGCCATCCCATTGGCTGCCGGGGATTCCATCACCATGGAAATACCAATCAGTGCTGACAGCATCACTCTGGATGAGTGTGTGTACGTTGGCCTCGGGCGCTAACGCCAGGTCCCAAAGTCTCTACTGACAATAAACACTTTTACAAATAAAATGTGGCTAGATTTGTTAAAGACAAATGTAACTGCACCGGCCTAAGAAGAAGAACCAAAAACAAAAAATAGGAAAACAAAAAGTCTGTGTACAGGATTTTTTTTCTCAGTCTCTCTCTCTCTTTCTCTCCCCAGAGCGGTTTCTCCTGAAACAGATGGATGTTGTTCGGGCTGTGTTCCGTGTGTGTGTGTGTGTGTGTGTGTGTAACGGGAAAGCCAGGAGGGGTGTGAGATTCCAGTATTCCCACTTTTCCAGGTCAGAGAGGATTTGGTTCTGCCTGGCTGCTTGGTTTGTGCACTTACTAGGGTTAATTACCTCAACGTTATTAATACGTTATTGTAGCCATGGACTACTTTTTTTTGTAACGCTAAATCAACCATTTTTAAACACCCCATGAATCAGAAATTGGAGTTTTGTGGCTTCGAGTGGAATATTGTTGTTTCCATATTTAGCTATCATTCCTATTGCTTTATATAATTATAATGACTACAGACTAACCCTACCTCTAAAAGATTTTATTTTTGCCATTTTTAGACTATAAAGCAACCATTTTCCAAATGAGGACATCCCCAGATTTATACAGTAGATATAGTATGTAACAACATAACAAAAGCATTTTTCTCTTTCTTTCTCTCTCTGTTTCTGTTCGTGTGTTTGTGAATGTTTTTGCGATCTGTGCTGTTCATCCTCTGGTCGTCTGTGAACTTCACCATCTGTTGTGTTGTAAAAGTGGAGCATGCTCTGTAAATGAACTGCACATTCACACCATCAAAACATCTTCATTTTCTCTTCTGCGCTCTGGAATCTCTATCTCCGCTCTGTTTACACCCTCTATCAGAAGCTCTGGAGACACGACGCAACGCTCGCTGTGGTCATCATGAGGTCTGGTTAAATCACATTTATAAACCTGACAACTGTGATCGTTTGCTTCTGGAGAGCTTCAGCCTCTCAAAGCCGACAAAGATGAAAGATTTATGAAAGATGTGAGGTGATGACCACAATTAAATGTGCAGCAACATGAAACATGATGCCATCGGTTGCAAATGAGTCTCTCCGCTTCACCTGTGGCACACCAGACGGCAGAACCCGTGTGTGAGCATGTGTGAGTGCAGGTCGAATCCAGACGTCACCAGGTACTCTGTGTGTGTGTGTGTGTGTGTGTGTGTGTGTGCAGACGGGTCCCATAGGGTGTTACTACAGCTGCAGACAGACATTGGGTTCATCTGCATCTGCTGTCCTACATCTGCACAAAGGGCCAAAGACACATGTCTCCCTCTCTATCAGTCTCAATGATAACATTTACATGCACATGCTAACTATCCATAATCTTTATTCAAAAAGTTCATTCAAGTTTATTCAAAAAATCGTTTACATGAGATAAGTTCTGATTCTAAACAGGTGAAAGAACATGTAAAAAAAGATTTTAGCCAGTCAACAATCAATCTTTATGAAATAATGACTTACTGAGTAACAATAACCAAAATTTACATGAAACTTCTGCTTTAGTTCCACTCAAAAAAGCCCTGTATTTGCCCTAGTGATGACTCTTATCGTTACCTATCTTAAAGAATCAAGGCGTTGTTGCCTTGTATTGTGCTTTAAGTTTAACTTGTGTAATTTATTGACATGAAAAATAATAGCACAGATATGCTGCCAAAGCAGTTAAAGGTGACTCAATAGTTTTAAAAGAAAAACAGTGCAAAATAATAATAAGGAAAAAATATATGGTAATAATAAATACAAACAATATAACAAAAAATAATAATAATGGAAAAAAAAAATACACAAGTATGAATAGCAATAACTTAGTCTCAGGTGAGTCTCTAATGTATCTCTGATGAGTCTTAGGTTAGTTTCAAATAAGTTTTAGATGAGGCTCAGATTGGTCTCAGACGAGTCTCCAATAAATCTCTGATGAGTCTCAGGTTAGTGTCAAATGAATTTTAGATGAGTCTCAGATTAGTCTCAGAAGAGTCTCTAATGAATCTCTGATGAGTCTCAGGTTAATTTCAAATAAGTTTTAGATGAGGCTCAGATTAGTCTCAGACGAGTCTCCAATGAATCTCTGATGAGTCTCAGGTTAGTTTCAAATGAGTTTTAGGTGAGTCTCAAGTGAGTCTCATATGGTTCTCCAATGAATCTCTGTTGAGTCAGGTTAATTTCAAACAAGTGTTAGATGAGTCTCAGATGAGTCTCATATGGTTCTCCAATGAATCTGTGATGAGTCAGGTTAATTTCAAATAAGTGTTAGATGAGTCTCAGATTAGTCTCAGATGAGTCTCCAATAAATCTCCGAGTCTTAGGTTAGTTTCAAATGAGTTTAGATGAGTCTCAGATGAGTCTCCAATGAATCTCTGATGAGTCTCAGGTTAGTTTCAAATGAGTTTTAGATGAGTCTCAGATGAGTCTCATATGGTTCTCCAATGAATCTGTGATGAGTCAGGTTAATTTCAAATAAGTTTTAGATGAGTCTCAGATTAGTCTCAGATGAGTCTCCAATAAATCTCTGAGTCTCAGGTTAGTTTCAAATGAGTTTAGATGAGTCTCAGATGAGTCTCATATGGTTCTCCAATGAATCTCTGATGAGTCTCAGGTTAATTTCAAATGAGTTTTAGATGAGTCTCAGATGAGTCTCATATGGTTCTCCAATGAATCTCTGATGAGTCTCAGGTTAATTTCAGATAAGTTTTAGATGAGTTTTAGATGAGTCTCATATGGTTCTCCAATGAATCGCTGATGAGTCTCAGGTTAGTTTCAAATGAGTTTTAGATGAGTTTTAGATGAGTCTCAGATAGTTTTCCAATGAATCTCTGATGAGTCTCAGGCTAATTTCAAATAAATATGAGCGTAGTCTATGCTGCCAAAGCAGTTAAAGGTGACTCAATAGTTTTAAAAGAAAAACAGTGCAAAATAATAATAAGGGAAAAATATATGGTAATTATAAATACAAATAATATAACAAAAAATAATAATTATGAATAGCAATAACTTAGTCTTAGGTGAGTCTCTAATGTATCTCTGATGAGTCTCAGGTTAGTTTCAAGTGAGTTTTAGATGAGTGTCAGATTAGTCTCAGATGAGTCTCTAATGAATCTCTGATGAATATCTGATCAATTTCAAGTTAGTCTCAAATGAGTTTTAGATAAGTCTCAGATTAGTTTCAGATGAATTTTAGATGAGTCTCAGAAGTCTCAGATGAATCTCTAATGAATATCTCAGAAAGTCTCAGAAAAGTCTGACATTAGTCTCAAATGGATTTCTGATGAAAACTGTATCAGATGACTGACGAGTCTCAGATTAGTTTCAGATGACTTTTAGATGAGTCTCAGATTAGTCTCATGTTAGTCTCAAATGAGTTTCAGATTAGTTGCAGATTAATTTGAGATGAGTCTCAGATAAATCTCTGATGAGTCTCAGGTTAGTCTCAAATGGGTTTTAGATGTGTTTCAGATGAATTTTTCTCAGTTAAGTCTCATATTAGTCTCAGATTGATCTATGATGCATATAAGATGAGTCATAGGTTAGTCTCAAAAGAGTTTCTGATGAATCTCTAATGTGTCTCAGGTTAGGCTAATTGAGTTTCTAGTCTGTAGCAGTGACATTTAAGTGGTAGATTTGTAGTGGTATAGATTGCTCTAAAGTGTGTGTGGGTGCGGGGCAGAGGTTTGTAACAGCTGTGTTCTGTGGCATGAGTGCTCGTCTCTCAGAGGGGAGGAGGGGTGTAGGCGCGGGGTCCAGGTGCTGCGTCTGTGGCATAGCCCGCAGTGATGCCACCAGGGTGAGAGATGGCAGAAGAGCTAATCAGGCAGCAAAGCACTTCTGACGGACCGCACAGAAAATACAGCAACAGAGGCACTCAGCACCCGACTAATTTCATTTAGCCCGCAGGAAAACCTGCGTCAGAGACAGATACAGAGAGAGAAAGTATGAACTTTTATTAAATGTTCTACATAATGGATCTCACATGCAGCAATAATTACAACTCTGAGAGTCAAATCAACATTTTCATTTAACAAAATGTACAAATGCACTGTTTGTTTGTGCTTGTGTCTGAGATGGAGAGAGACAGTTAATATACGACAGCTCTGTGAATAATGAAATAAATGTGCTTGTATTTGAGTCTGTTCTGTTGTCATCCTGCTAGAGAAACACACAAATAGTAAGTTCTAGACAGTCGCTTAATGTCTCATCATCTGGGAATACCACCCCAGTCCATCAGTACACGTAAAAACATCATTTATTTATTCACTCCTTATGCATTATTTACACCGATTGTCAGCCTTTTAATAAACACCAGCATTTTGTGTTTCCGAGTCAATCTAGTATTCATCAGTGACCCTTTTTAGTTTTATAAAATAACTTTGATTTCATTTGCACATTTAAAGACAGAGTAACACGTATGTAAAAGCACACAGTGGCATCATAAACTACTCATGGTCATGGAAAGACTGGAAATATTAGGGAATTTTTGAATTGGGTTTTCAGGCCTGGAAAAGTCATGGAAAAGAACAAAATCTTAAAAGTCGTGGAAAAGTTTCATTGATCAAAAATGGTTGGAACTCTGGATCGTAAAATCGTAGGAAATTCAACAATTATGGTTTGGATTCTAATTATCAGTTACGATTCTTTTAGTTACGATTCACAGTCCAGTTGAATTGGTCTTAACTTGGAGACACAGCGTAGCAGAATTACAATGTTTGTTTAAACTAAAGCAATTAAATAGTAAAAAATTACATTATTGAATATGAAATGTATTTTGAATAGCCAAAGTCACACAAAATTCACCCCAAAACAAATGAAATTTGTATAATCAGCGGCTTCATAAAAATACATTTATAAAGGAAAAAAGAAAATACATAGACAGTGAGCCTGTTTACATGCACACAAATACAGTTATAACTACAAAAAATCAGCCTATTCAAAAAATCCAACAACATAAAAAAAACATGTTTACATGAGATTTGAAATCATCAGTTTATTCTCTGCATTTGACCTCAAAACGTAAACAGTCATGCGCATAAAACTTGTGCACATTTATTAAGCCGGTAAGAACAACACTCAGTGAGCATGTTTACATTACCAGTCTCACACTGATTATGTTTAACCCTTATATTATGTTCCAGTCATTTTGACCCAGATGACTTTTTAATTTTTTAATATTTGTTTATTTTTGTACTTAATCCAATTGGGAAAAAAAATTATTGACTTTGTTCACATATGGTATCTGAAAACACACACACACACACACACACACACACACACACACACACACACACACACACACACAAATTGGACCATTTTCTTTACATTATTTTGGATTTATTTCACTTTGTTACACTTGTTGTGTTCCCGGTCAAAAATGACCGGACATTGGAAATGAATGGATTAGACTACAAAATACAGAAATATTAAGTGTTCAGGAGCATCACAATCCTGTAGATGAGCACATATGTGGATGTGTGTTTGCACATACAAAGTCCTCAAACATGCACACACACACACACACACACACACACACACACACACACACACACAGCACACGTGTGTTGAGTGCCCTTTTGTGCATCGTCTTTCCATGTACACTCTTTGAGGAATATTTCAAGATCTCCTCATCATATTATGTTGTGTTTGGGCTCGTTTGAATCGGGATAGTCTGCTGTAAGTTACGATATGTCATTGTCTATGTTATATGTATGTTTCAGGAAGTAATAAAGAAAAACATGACAAAAAGACTTATTTATTACTGTATATTTATGTGTGTCTGTGGGAATTTCATACATTAATACTCATTGCAGTTTGGCCTCTGAGTGAAACTAATGTGCTCATTGCATTTTACTAATTGAGACCTTTCCAACAGTATATAACACATGGCTATCTCATCTTTTTTTTATGGTTTTACCAACTCTTAACATATTTCTTGTGATAACAAATCTGCAAATTATGAGAACGAAACAGTTCTTATTTGTCAGCCAATTAAAAAGCATAATTTAAGAATTGGTAGGATCAACACGGCTATAGCTACATATGCATTGTAATGTCCAGATTGTAAGCTTTAAATTTACATTTTGTTCAGATCAAGCAAGTGGTTGTTAATTTATTATGTAATTCTTATATATATATATATTTGTTTTCTGCAGGGAGTGCCCCCCACTAGCCTGTTATGAGCTCAGTTCAATGAATCCATCTATCAATAAAAATATATGTTTTTTAAAACATGTTCAAAAAAGAAGTTCTGTAAACTTCTATAAAGTTGATAAAAAGATCTAATGCAATATCTTGGGATAATATATGCAATATGAGAGATTTATAAACAATCTTATTGGGCCGGTCATTTCTGACCAGGAACACAAAAGGTGTTAGCAGAAAATGCACACAACACAAGGGTTAATAAATCGACAAATGTGGCCAAGTTAATAAGTCGAGTGTGTGGTCAAGTAAACGCCTTAAACGGTTTTCCTTTATCGGGGTAAGGTCATAAATGATTTAAGCATAAACAGGTAGATACAGGTAGATTTTTATCGAACTACCCCATTTTTGTGTTGCATGTACAGTAAGCACCTTTACCGGCCTTCCTACCGGCTTATTCAAAGTGCACAAATATAGTGCTCTGTTTACGTTTTGACGACAAAAGCAAAGAATAATCTGATCATTTCAGGTCTTTTTTTTTTTTTTTTTGGCATAAGCTCTTTAGTGGTAGTTATCAGTGTATTGATGTGCATGTAAATGCGTTTCAAAGCTTGCGTCTCTGAGCATTAATGGAACTGATTATCACGAAAATCATTTGATTCCAGTATATTTTTTTAAAATGCTAGTCTTTCCACAAACAGGATGAATACAAGTTTAGTTGGTAACTACGTTTAACTCTTTCCTGTAACTATGGAAAAGAATGTAATCCAATTTATCTGGAGGTACAGAACACACACACACACACACACACACACATATACTGGTTTAGTGGCATATGTCTGTTGTTTTAGCGACTCATCCAGCACTTCCTGTCTCTGCAGCTGTTTGCTGTAATCGTGAGAATCTCGCAGGTGTGTGGAACTCTTCAACAGGTCATTAATTTTCAACTTTACTGACCTGAGCTTCGTTACCTGCTCATCTGCGTAGCCTTTTGATTCCTATTGTTACTTTGAAAGCAATTACTGAACAATCGTATGTGTAATTAAAGTATAATCACATAATGTGAGGCCAGGGCTCTGCTCGCAGACAATTAAAGCACTCACACACACAGGAAAATTCTTTCTCGGTTTCTCTCAGGTGTTGCTCATTTCTGTGAGAAAAATCAGTTGTGGGAAAGTTGTGAGTTCAGTACTGCATCCTAAAGCTGGAAAATGCAGCCTTCGGAGGCTGTTTACGGAGGTAGGATGCAAATAAGGTGCCTTTCAAACTGTTCTGAGACATTTTCTTCAAGAGCCCACGGGGGGGCCTGGGTAGCTCAGCAAGTATAGACGCTGACTTTCCGCAGTAATGCGCTCAACAAGCCACGTGATAAGATGCGCGGATTGACGGTCTCAGACGCAGAGGCAACTGAGATTCGTCCTCCGCCACCCGGATTGAGGTGAGTCACTACACCACCACAAGGACTTAGAGCACATTGGGAATTGGGCATTCCAAATTGGCTCAGTGGTTAGCACTGTCACCTCACAGCAAGAAGGTCCCAGGTTCAAGTCCTGGCTCAACTAGGCCTTTCTGTGTGGAGTTTGTATGTTCTCCCTATGTTTGCATGGGTTTCCTCCAGGTGTTCCAGTTTCCCTACAAGTCCAAAAACATGCAGGTTAAGTGATTTGGAGGCTCTAAATTGCCCCATGGGTGTGAATGAGAGTGCCCCAGCCACTGGTGGTTGCATCAGGAAGGGCATCCAGTGTAAAACCTGTGCAAAGTCAAATATGCAGATCATGGATGATCCACCAGCCTGATCTCACAGTGAAATCAGAAAGAGTAGATCAACTTTTCTTTCGTCAAAATTGGTATACGTTGACCGCAATTTCAAAACACTGCCGCCAGTGGCCAAAGCGGTAAGTGTTGTAGGGCATATGGGCATGTGTGAGCTACATTTATGTTCAGGAGAGGTCGCCAAAAGCTAGTTGTGAAACAAGTTGTTTTCAGCTTTACAGGACGTTATACAATGAAGAGAAAAACATATAAGCATAGATTCTATCCCCCAACCCAATCCCAAACCTTACCTTAACCTTTAGTGGAGTAAAAAAGTAATGCAAGAGGGAAAAGTGAAACCTTCGAATAATGCTTGGCATTGATTATTCAAATGTGGTTACTGCCTGGCTTTGAACTCTGCAACGCACTGCCAATCGCGCCAGGTGGAAAGATAAACACATTGAAACCATTGCCAACATGTCTGATAAGAATGCTGCATGTCAGCGCATCGCCAATCCTAGGGTACCGAATTTATCGGAAACATCATGCCGACTTCACATGTGATCATGTTGGATCCACTGTGGCGACCCCTAACGGGAGCAATTGAAAGACTAAGAAGATATATTAACAATAATTCCAGGTTCAATACAAGTTAAGCTCAATCGACAACATTTGTCGAGTTTAGACTCGATATTCTTTAAACAAGCAAAAATTGTGGTTACAGTAAGACACTTAAAAACTCCAAAACAACCAATTTTATTTACGACAAACTTGACAGCTCAAATAATACACATGTTTTAACAGAAGAATTAAAGTTAAGTAATTTTATAAGATTATAAGCTTCACATTTCTGCCTTTAAACCCTCCAAAAATTGGCCCCATTCACTTCCATTGTAAGTAGGGGTGCACAGCGATCGTTTCTCTGTCACCTTGTGCATTAAAATATCACCCAATCTTCTCCTTTAATTCTCTCCTCTCTCCTCTTAAAAATATGATGTCATTGGTAAACATCTAGTGTGAATGCTTGTTTACCTCCATCATGCCCCATCTGTGTCTTTCTCTGTTCTTTATTAATATGTGTACGGCCACTTCGCCAGCAGCTCGTGGAGTACAAACTTTTACTTTTTGAGTGATCATCTGATTGCTTGAATAATTCACGAGTAATTGCATTATCACGTTTGTTCCAGGATCAAATGACAACCTTGTCCTGATATATAAATCATGTTCGCTCTAATTAGCGGATGAATTTGGTATCATGTAACTGTTATTAGTTTATTGTGTGGCTTCTAATGAAACCAATTGAGCCGTTCTATTCAGCTCAGACGAAGACGCCGTTAAGAGCCCAATGAGCGCTTCAGAAGACCGCTGCTAATTATCAGACCTCAAACCACAAATACACACACACACACTTCAAAGATACGGCACACACACCAGCTCTTACACTCGAAATCTTATCTGTCTGTTTAGCAACACAGACTTTGTACTAACACAGATGAAGTCGTTTCAATTAAGAATTTTTTTCAAAATGAATGAAGTAAGGTACATTTCTAGTTTCAACATTATGTGTTGTTGGACAAGAAAAACTAGCTTCATACCATGTGACCCCCATTTGGTTTTCGACCATTGAAAATGGGTAAAATGTAACAATTTACACACGGAGCCACATAGAGCAGCCTGATCTCACAGTGAAATCGGAAAGAGTAGACCGACTTTTCTTTCGTCAAAATCGGTATACGTTGACCGAAATTTCGAAACACTGCCCCCAGTGGCCAAAGCGGTAAGTGTTGTAGGGCATATGGGCA
>NC_059381.1:1881527-1904027 GCF_019703515.2 Myxocyprinus asiaticus | reverse complement strand
CATGCCCTGGTATTCAAACTAGCGAACTAGCGAACTCCAAGGGTGGTAGCCAGCATCTTTTACCACTGAGCTACCCAGGCCCCATTTTAGCCCATTTTTAAGATTTACGAATTTCAATTTCATCAGAAACATTTGTGACTCTCTGAAGTCTCTATCTCTCTGTTTCTCCCTCCAGTCTGTGGCCTGAACATGGCTATAAATACAGACTTTTAGGGTCAGCTGTAGCATGACCTTTGACCTTGCAGGTGTGTTCCATCCCGACCCTTACAATGTAACACACCTGCCACTCATTTACAAACAGATGTTCACTTCCTCCTGTTGTATCTGGATCCCAAACCTGACGTCCTCTGCTGTGCCTCACATATATTCACTGTCTTCAGATCAGCTTCAGGACAGCACAGTCATATGTAACACGAGCTCTTGAGAAGGATGTAGATTCATCTGCGGTTAGTTTAATGCATTCATCAGGATATCAGCACGTCTCGTTACGGCTCTTTTGCGGACACCCTTAACCATGAAAGCAGACCGGATCAAAGAGAGCCCATAATGGCATATAGTGTGAAGCAGTGTGCACTACAAAGCCATACACTAATAAGGGAAGTTGAGAAGAGCTCTTGACAGCGGCTGAGTAGGAGTGCAGATGCTGCCCGGACACACGCATGGCACACAACACGCTACTCATGCCACAAGTGCCACTTCACACAAACGAATGCCCTGCACTGATTAATGTGCCAGAGCCAATATTAAACATAGATCTCTCCAAAAATAATTAGTGACTTATTTCTTTGTAAAATAACTTCATAAAGTTTATCTCCGGCTTTAGTAGATTTTGGACAAAATGAGGGAGGTAAAGTGTGACACTTTCTCATAATGCAACTTGGTCTTATAGAATCACGTTACTATAACTACATTTTTATGTTACATTGTATGTATCGAACACTAGAGGTGCTAAACAACCATTTTTATTCCCTTTCACACAAATTACTAGTAGATTGACAAATAAGGTTGTCCGAGGTGATTACAAATGATAAATCTTTTTAAAATCTAGTTTACAACACATGTGAAGTTCATAGAAATGTAATCTTTGTGTCCATGTTGGTTTCACAAATTTTTACAATAAAAAAAAAAAAAAAACTTTAAAATGTCATGTGGTGTAACCAAGTAAAATGCTTTTAAAATACTTTCCTTGCACCTTGAACATGTGAGTATGTATGTAATTGATCAAATATCATACATTTTTTAGTCATGAATATCAATACGAGTTACTCAGTATGACCTGAACAAAATGTGCTTTTCATAAAAATGGCAAAATATCAGATATTTTAAAAAAAACTTTTTAAAAACGACTTTTAAACTGTTTCCAGATCTGTTTCCACTCTCTCTGAGACACACACCCATTTTGGCTTTAACATGTGTAATAACACAAGTTATTACACCTGGGTTATTCCATATGACCAGAACAAAATATACTTTTCATGAAAATAATATCTGAAAAAATAAAAAATAATAATAATTAAAATAAATAAAAGAAAACATTTTTAGTACATAGTCATGAGGGTCTAAAAGGCTCTTCTGTATTATTTATTTATTTATTTGGTCATATATATGACAACAGAATGGCTACTTGCATGTTGGTTACACCAACAACATGCAAGTATATATATATATATATATATATATATATATATATATATATATATATATATATATATATATATAATTATTATTATTATTATTTTTTCACTGCTTATTTTTTTTTTTTTCATGAATTTTAGCTTTTAATGAGACTTTTTTTTTTTTTTTTTTTTTACAGTCACCAGGCGGTTAAACCACACAATATTATTTACTTAAAGTGGCAGAAAAAAATATAAAAAAACTTTGATCTCAGAAATTGAAAACATGTTCATCATAGAAGATGTTTATTCAAGTAATTGTTTTGTGTGAATATAATTTTTGTTAATGTATTTTTGAATAATTTAAAAGATCTGGACAAAAATAAATAAATAAACGTCACGTCGTTGACCCACTTACTTTTCACCCTGTTCCCTACACAATGTTCTCTTCTGACCAGTGACTGAAAACAAAATATTTTTCCATCCTGGTTCAGAAGTTCCGCAGCCTCCCTTACGTGAAACGTAACAAGTTAGAACAAAATAAAAGAACGGTTAATAACGGTTAATCTGCTTCTGAGTCAAAACCCGACAGCATCAAATCTGTATTACAGTTGTGCTCAAAAGTTTGCATACCCTTGGAGAATTGGTAATATATGTACCATTTTTAAAGAAAACATGAGTGAGCAGGCAAAACACATTTCTTTTATTTCTTATTGGATTCATATTCAACTGTAGGTTATAACAGAATGGCACAATCATAAAACAAAACATGGCAACAAAGAAAAAACTGAAATGACCCCTGTTCAAAAGTCTGCATACCCTTAGTTCTTAATACTGTGTATTTCCCCCCTTAGCATCAATGACAGTGTGCAGTCTTTTGTAATAGTTGTCTATGAGGCCCCAAATTCTTGCAGGTGGTATAGCTGCCCATTCGTCTTGGCAAAATGCCTCCAGGTCATGCAAAGTCTTTGGTCGTCTTGCATGAACCGCACGTTTGAGATCTCCCCAGAGTGGCTCGATGATATTAAGGTCAGGAGACTGTGATGGCCACTCCAGAACCTTCACCTTTTTCTGGTGTAACCACTGGAGGGACAACTTGGCCTTGTGCTTAGGGTCATTGTCGTGCTGGAAAGTCCAAGAGTGTCCCATACGCAGCTTTCATGCAGAAGAATGCAAATTGTCTGCCAGTATTTTCTGATAACATGCTGCATTCATCTTGCCATCAATTTTCACAAGATTCCCCGTGCCTTTAGAGCTCACACACTCCCCAAAACATCAGTGAGTCACCACCATGCTTCAGAGTGGGGATGGTATTCTTTTCACTATAGGCCTTGTTGACCCCTCTCCAAACATAGCGCTAATGGTTGTGACCATAAAGCTCTATTTTGGTCTCGTCACTCCAAATTACAGTGTGCCAGAAGCTGCGAGGTGTGTCAAGGTGTTGTCGGGCATATTGTAACCGGGCTTTTTTTTGGCATTGGTGCAGTAAAGGCTTCTTTCTTGCAACTCGACTATGCAGCTCATTTTTGTTCAAGTATCGTCGTATTGTGCTCCTTGAAACAACCACACCATCTTTTTCCAGAGCAGCCTGTATTTCTCCTGAGGTTACCTGTGGGTTTTTCTTTGTATCCTGAACAATTCTTCTGGCAGTTGTGGCTGAAATCTTTCTTGGTCTACCTGACCTTGGCTTGGTATCAAGAGATCCCTGAATTTTCCACTTTTTAATAAGTGATTGAACAGTACTGA
This sequence comes from Myxocyprinus asiaticus, assembly GCF_019703515.2. NCBI lineage: Eukaryota > Metazoa > Chordata > Actinopteri > Cypriniformes > Catostomidae > Myxocyprinus > Myxocyprinus asiaticus. Next base: position 1,900,668 of record NC_059381.1, on the reverse strand, counting down.
CTGGCAAACAACTATGTGATAGTAAATGGCTTCATATGATCACTATCCTTAAATAAAAGACAGTTTTTTTGCATGATCAGTCATATTTTCAAAATCAATGCCAAAATTTCACAATTTCTGCCAGGGTATGCAAACTTTTGAGCACAACTGTAATGCATCATATTAAACAATAATTCAGTGAAGACTTGGAAACAACTGAGAAATGTAATTTTTACCTCTAATAATGCTTTCCTTGTATCTGGATTAGCCATGCATGTACAGTATATGTGATAATTATACATAGTTGTTAAAAAAGGTCTTCATTCACAATGCAACATCCACAATGGGCGATTAGGCAAAGAAATGTGTGATGCAGCAGTTTCCTTCTAAATCAAAGCATGTTTTTGGGCAACATGAAGTGGTGTAGTTCCAAACCATTACTGTGATAAACCCTTTGGCCATTGGTTTCATGAAAAATTATCAGAACGAAATTAACCAGCAGTTCAAAATAACGTTTTCACTCTGAAACAATTAAAAATCACTTTGTTCCTGTTTTCGGTTATGTTCTGCAAAACATTTAGCTAATTTTCGGTTTTCGTACCTTGAACCGTTTTTAGTCCCTGCCCCGTTTTTATGGCATCTAAACACTTTAACTATAGTGCATGACTTGTAAGGTGAAACATTTTAATGTTTGCATTACATACAGTAACCAACTACATGTACAAGCTTGTTCGAGTGTGGTCAAATTGTGCAGTTGCTCAACTGATGGAGCGTTGCACTTGTGATGTAAAAGTCTGGGGTACGAGTCCTGAAGAGCACGCGAGTCGACACGTGAGTGCAAAGTGTCATAGAAGCACCACAAAATGACGTGGTTGTGTTTTTCATCTCACATTTGCTTTTTCTGACACTATCGGTTAGGTTTAGGTTTAAGGTTTAGGGTGGGGAGGTCTGTTTTGTTTATTTAAAACTCAATAGAGCATTAACTTTAAAAACCTAATTTGTTTGGTAGAACATTTAACTCGCTTTTAGCGCCACACAGTGGACATGTCACCTCAGATCTGCCACGATACATGTCATGAACCGCGTGATTTTATTTTGCAAAGATGTTGCCACAGTCACCTTAAATTAACAGGGTAAATCTAGCTACGTTTTTCTGTATTTTTATATCATTATTTTATATAAATTTATAGCAATATTCTTTCCAAATGTCGTCATTTTTAATTGTATAGCGCTTTTCACAACACACATCATTTTAAAGCAGCTTTACAGGAAATCATGCATTAATGCAATATCTATAAAGTCTTAGTCATCATTGTATAGTTTGATTAACTATGATTGTAAATTGTGTATAAAATAAATAATTAAATAATTAAATCATAATTGTATTTAGAACCCCAGTGAGCAAGCCGAACGTGCAAAGCATTATTTTATGTTCTTGCATGAAAGAAGCAAACTTTTCTCATGCACACTGACAATTCTGTTCCCTTCCCTCAGAATACAGTAAGTCCTCAAATCAAGTCAATTTTATTTGTATAGCGCTTTTCACAACACACATCGTTATCATCTTTGTTTTTAATAAAGAAGGTGTATATGTATGTGTAGCTGCCTGATTGATGTTTGTTACACAGTCAGATCAGAGTGGAGCGTGTATGATAATACATCATTTTCACACACCTGTACCACTCTCTCTCCACAGCTCAGGCAGGAAATATTCCCTGATTTATGAGGGCTGTTGCTGTGCAGCTTCAGAATAATCCAGAGATTAATTAACAGCTCATTCGTTGTGTTCTAATCGTCAGAACGGCGAGGGATTATCAGGGCCAATGTCACATGAACACCACAGTGTTTGGATCATCGCTCATGGCGGTGTGGAACGGGATGTATCCCAAGATTCCTGATCCCTGTGTGAGAATTATTCCCACCTCAAATTCACTTGCCAATGTTCACTCCCATTTTGCAAACAAGTTTTGCATTTCATCGCAATAAGTTTTGCATTCCCTGGCAATAGTTTGCATTCCTTTGCAATAGTTTGCATTCCCTCGCAAAAAGTTTTGCGTTCTCTCGCAATAAGTTTTGCATTCCCTCGCAACACGTTTTGCGTTCCCTCGCAATAAATTTTTCATTCCTTCGCAATAAGTTTTGCGTTCCCTCACAATAGTTTGCATTCCTTTGTAATAGTTTGCATTCCCTCGCAACAAGTTTTGCTTCCCTGGCAATAAGTTTGCATTCCTTCACAATAAGTTTGCATTCCCTCGCAATAGTTTGCGTTCCCACGCAATAAGTTTTGAGTTCCCTCGCAATAGCTTGCATTCCCTCGCAAAAAGTTTTGCGTTCCCTCGCAATAGTTTGCATTCCTTTGTAATAGTTTGCATTCCCTCGCAACAAGTTTTGCATTCCCTCGCAATAAGTTTTGCATTCCCTCGCAAAAAGTTTTGCGTTCCCTGGCAATAGTTTGCATTCTTTTGTAATAGTTTGCGTTCCCTCGCAACAAGTTTTGCATTCCCTCGCAATAAGTTTTGCATTCCCTCGCAAAAAGTTTTGCGTTCCCTGGCAATAGTTTGCATTCCTTTGCAATAGTTTGCATTCCCTCGCAACAAGTTTTGCGTTCCCTCGCAATAAGTTTTGCATTCCTTCGCAATAAGTTTTGCATTCCCTCACAATAGTTTGCATTCTTTTGTAATAGTTTGCGTTCCCTCGCAACAAGTTTTGCTTCCCTGGCAATAAGTTTGCATTCCCTCGCAATAGTTTGTGTTTCCTTGCAATAAGTTTTGCGTTCCCTCGCAATAGTTTGCATTCCCACGCAATAAGTTTTGCGTTCCCTCGCAATAGCTTGCATTTCCTCGCAACAAGTTTTGCGTTTCCTCGCAATAGTTTGCATTCCATGGCAATAGTTTTCGTTCCCTCGCAACATGTTTTGCGTTCCCTGGCAATAAGTTTGCATTCCCTCGCAATAAGTTTTGCATTCCCTCGCAAAAAGTTTTGCATTCCCTGGCAATAGTTTGCGTTCCTTTGCAATAGTTTGCATTCCCTCGCAACAAGTTTTGCGTTCCCTCGCAATAAGTTTTGCATTCCTTCGCAATAAGTTTTGCGTTCCCTCACAATAGTTTGCATTCTTTTGTAATAGTTTGCGTTCCCTCGCAACAAGTTTTGCTTCCCTGGCAATAAGTTTGCATTCCCTCGCAATAGTTTGTGTTTCCTTGCAATAAGTTTTGCGTTCCCTCGCAATAGTTTGCATTCCCACGCAATAAGTTTTGCGTTCCCTCGCAATAGCTTGCATTTCCTCGCAACAAGTTTTGCGTTTCCTCGCAATAGTTTGCATTCCATGGCAATAGTTTTCGTTCCCTCGCAACATGTTTTGCGTTCCCTGGCAATAAGTTTGCATTCCCTCGCAATAAGTTTTGCATTCCCTCGCAAAAAGTTTTGCATTCCCTGGCAATAGTTTGCGTTCCTTTGCAATAGTTTGCATTCCCTCGCAACAAGTTTTGCGTTCCCTCGCAATAAGTTTTGCATTCCTTCGCAATAAGTTTTGCGTTCCCTCACAATAGTTTGCATTCTTTTGTAATAGTTTGCGTTCCCTCGCAACAAGTTTTGCTTCCCTGGCAATAAGTTTGCATTCCCTCGCAATAGTTTGTGTTTCCTTGCAATAAGTTTTGCGTTCCCTCGCAATAGTTTGCATTCCCACGCAATAAGTTTTGAGTTCCCTCGCAATAGCTTGCATTTCCTCGCAACAAGTTTTGCGTTTCCTCGCAATAGTTTGCATTCCATGGCAATAGTTTTCGTTCCCTTGCAACATGTTTTGCGTTCCCTGGCAATAAGTTTGCATTCCCTCAGGATAAGTTTGCATTTCCACGCAACAAGTTTGCATTTCCTCGCAATAAGTTTTGCATTCCCTTTCAATAGTTTGCGTTTCCTTGAAATATGTTTTGCATTCCCTGGTAACAGTTTTCATTCCCTCGAAACAAGTGTTTTGCTTTTCCTAGCAATAGTTTGCGTTCCCTCGCTACAAGTTTTGCATTCCCTCTCATTAGTTTGCATTCCCTCACAACATGTATTGCTTTCCCTCGCATAGTTTCCGTTACATGGCAATAGTTTGAGTTCCCTCGCAACATGTTTTGCTTTCCCTCACAATAGTTTCCGTTACATGGCAATAGTTTGCGTTCCCTCGCAACATGTTTTGCTTTCCCTCGCAATATTTTGCGTTCCCTCACAATAGTTTGCATTCCCTCTCAATAGTTTTGCGTTCCCTCACAACAAGTTTTGAGTTCCCTCGCAATAGTTTGCATTCCCTCGCAGCAAGTTTTGCATTTCCTCACAACAAGTTTTGTGTTTCCTCACAATAAATTTTGTATTTCCTCGCAATAGTTTGTTTCCTTGCAATAAGTTTTGCATTCCCTCGTGTGGCAGTGGGGGCGTGGTCAAGTGTCTGTCCGGCGAGAGAGAAAGCAGTAAGGGCACTTGCACCTGAGCTAAATTATGTCTAACACCTGTCTCTAGTTACAGTGAGCATGGGGAGAGCATCATAATAGAGCCACACTGTCAGCAGACCAGAGAGAGAGAATTACAGGCAGCTGCCCTGTGTGTGGTTATGTTTGTGTGTCTTTTTATTTAATTAAATATTATTTATATTGTTAAGCCGGTTCTTGCCTCTTCCTTTCCCTTGTACCCCCTTTACACCTCACAATAAGTTCCCTATCTGTCACTCACTCGATGTTGTGTCGATGTAGTGACACTAGGGGTCCCTATACAAAACGCCACAACTAGCTGAACTGTGTTACGTGGACTGGCGGTGCGAGATGGGCAGACCGCTGTGTGCCTCGTAGCCAGCACACCAGGCCGTCACGTAACCTCCCCCAACACCCTTATGAGCGTCGAATGGTCCTTCGGGAACAAGTCGACTGCCCAACAAATAGGGACAGGCTAGCCCAGCCATGGCCTCTTTTCCTCTTTTTTCTCCCCAAAAAGAGAGGAATTTGTTAACCAACTGGGGGCCATAAATGTCTACATCGGGGGGGTGTCACTCCCAAGGGGAAGACTGTAACCACAACGTGCCTGGAGACCTGCTCTAGGAGAACCCCTGCCCATAGAAATGCAAGGTTGGTCCAAGGGCTGAAGAGGTGGCGACAGATCGGCGTGTGTCCCGCGGCACCATGCCCATCTCGGGACTCGAGTCTGAAGCCAGTGCTGAAGCGGTCTCATATGCATCAACCCGAGCGGTGTGGCTACCGCTGAGGATGCCATATGCCCCAGGAGCCTCTGAAAAAGTTTCATTGGAACCGCTGTCTTCTGTCTGAATGCGCTCTCGTTCGTGAGGCGTGCCGTCATCGAGACTGAGTCCAACTCCAAGCCGAAATTTAAATGATTCAAGCACTAGAGCTGTGTTCGAAAATGCACATTCCTAGAATTCCAGAACTCCTTTAATCCCATTAAACTGAACCCAGATCAGCTTGTTGTCTACAGCAGGCATGAGTTTAATGTATGGAGCTTCTTAAGAACTGTAAACAGCAGTGATTACATGCACTCTTTTATCAGGACTAATAGTGTGTTTTAGTGACGCTTGCTTGTGGCAGGCCTATATTTCAAAGCACTAGCCACAGGGTCTGTGGGCCGATAACGAGCTTTCCCCTCGCAGATATAATTACCAAACTATTTACAGGAAAACTGCCTCTGTCTGCCCATCCAGAGAGTCCAAATGATTATTAATGTGAGTAATAATAATATAGTCTATTAATTTATCATGAGATTTGTATCATTATGTGGTTATTAATAGAAAACTGCTGAGATCTTCAATCTAAAACACACACAGACAGAAAGCAAACTAAGAATTACACAAAACATGTTCAGTTTAGTGTTTTTTGACATTTAAATACACCTTCCCATAGGAAAGGAAAATTACAAGCAAGATCTCTTTCATATCTTAATTGTTGGAGAGCAATTGGAGACTTTTGCTGAAAAACTCCAACATTCCTTATTAAATTCTCCCAAGAGCAATGCAATCTATTTGAGTGTTTTTACCTACATGGGTGAACCTCATGACAAACAAAGTAGCCTATGTATGCAATAATTTCCGTTTTTTTCTTTAGATTTTTGGGTTGAAAATATGACCTGGGTATGTTCTTGATAGCTTTCATCTGGCGTGTCTTATAAATTAAAAGTAAGGACAGAAGACCATAAACTGAACTCAGAGTGTCATTCCTGTTGTGTTGGGATTAGAGAAACAGTATGAAGCTTTTATCATTAAACACGCACTGCTGTCCGACGGCGTCACCTCTATAACGTTTCTCCCACTGATAACCACACATCTAGGTCACACATTTGAATTTGTGTCCGACAAAGTTCTCATTCTCCTATCATGCAATATCCTCAGCTAAATTAGCCGCCTGTCATTTATGAACTGATAAAAATGAGCTTGGTTGTGCCAAAGACTTCCATTGCAAATACTCACTTTACTTAGATTTACTTACGTACGTTTTTGCATGTAGTTTTTCTAAGAAAATCTTAATGGAATAAAATTAAGTAAAATCTATTTAACTTCATGAGATAATATTGAATAAAATGAGTAAATTTAACTTAAACATGTTAGTACATTTTACTTACAAATATGATATACATGTTACTTAAATAAACTTAGTTCAATTTAAATGAACATATCATTAGAACATGGCACATTTTGAATTTTCTTTATAAACACGTTTAATCGTGCACCACATGACACATGTGAGCCTCCCAAAGGGAAGCTTTGATTTGAGATTGCATTACACTCAGGAGATCAATGGTCAGTGAATATTTTCACTAAATAATACATTAGATTTCAGTTTGTTTCTCACCAAATCTTATCGTATACTATCATAACAATCATGAGTCTCATGGAATAATTTATTAGACTTCTGAATTATACTTTTGTGTTCTTTTGAAGCTTGAAGAGGTGGTCACCATAAACTGCCATTGTATGACATCACTGAGCACAACATTTATTCACAATTTCTCCCTTTGTGTTCAGAAAAAGAAATCAAGTCATATAGGGTGATAACAACACAGGGGTGAGTAAATAATGACTGCATTTTCATTTTTGGGTGAACTGTCCCTAGTTTTAATAGTTTTATTACTGTTATCAGTTTGAAGTTTTTTTTTAAAGGGACAGTTCACCCAAAAATGAAAATTCTCTCATCATTTACTCATTTTCATGCCATCCCAGATGTGTATGACTTTCTTTCTTCTGCTGAACACAAATGAAGATTTTCGGAAGAATATTTCAGCTCTGTAGGTCCATACAATGCAAGTGAATGGTGGCCGGAACATTGAAGCTCCAAAAGCACATAAATGCAGCATAAAAGTAATCCATACGACTCCAGTGGTTTAATCCATGTCTTTCGAAGAAATACAGATCAATATTTATGTCTTTTTTTTTTCTTTTTTTTTACTATAAATCTCCACTTTCACATTCTGAAAGTGAAAGTGGAGATTTATTGTAAAAAAAAAAAAGAAAGAAAAGAAAAAAAGGACTTAAATGTATATATATATAAATATACACAATATGACAAAAAAAAAAAATATATATATATATATATATATATATATATATATATATATATATATATATATATATATATATATATATACACACTACGGTCAAAAGTTTTGAAACACTTGACTGAAATGTTTCTCATGATCTTAAAAATCTTTTGATCTGAAGGCGTATGCTTAAATGTTTGAAATTAGTTTTGTAGACAAAAATATAATTGTGCCACCATATTAATTTATTTCATTATAAAACTAAAATGTAATAAAAAAAAAGTTTTTGAAATTGATGACTTGGACCAAATAATAAAGAAAAGCAGCCAATAAGTGCCCAACATAGATGGGAACTCCTTCAATACTGTTTAAAAAGCATCTCAGGGTGATACCTCAAGAAGCTGGTTGAGAAAATGTCAAGAGTACATGTCTGCAAATTCTAGACAAAGGGTGACTACTTTGAAGATGCTAAAATATAACACAGTTTTGATTTATTTTGGATTTTGTTTAGTCACAACATAATTCACATAGTTCCATTTATGTTATTCCATAGTTTTAATGACTTTACTATTATTCTAAAATGTGAAAAAAATTATAATAAAGAATGAGTAAGTGTTTCAAAACTTTTGACCGGTAGTGTATATATGTATGTACTATGTATGTACAAATACAAATGCAAATCTGTTATATACAGATAGTGAAAGGGAATATAATGGCAGAAGAGGTAAGATATGTTGGATGAATATAAAAAGACTAAACTGTGTATTGCACATAATTATTGCTCAATGGGGCAGTTTTAACTGTTCATGAGATGTATAGCCTGAGTGAAAAACTGTTCTTGTGCCTGACGGTTCTGGTGCTCAGTGCTCTGTAGCGTCGGCCAGAAGACAACAGTTCAAAAAGGTAGTGGGCAGGGTGAGTGGGGTCCAGAGTGATTTTTCCAGCCTTTTTCCTCACTCTGGAAGTGTATAGTTCTTGAAGGGAGGGCAGGTGGCAACCAATAATCCGCTCAGCAGTCCAAAATGCCCTTATTGACTGTCCTGGCAGGTTGAACTTCCTCAGCTGGCGAAGGAAGTACAACCTCTGCTGGGCCTTTTTCAAAATGTGGGTCTCCCACTTCAGGTCTTGTGAGATGGTAGTGCCCAGGAACCAGAATGACTCCACTGCTGCCACAGTGCTGTTCAGAATGGTGGGGGGGGGGGGGGGGGGGGTCAGTGTTGGGGTTGCAGGAGGTGTTGGTGTTTGTGTGAAGTGAAGGTCAGAGAAGGTGTGGGGAGTGAGACTGTGCCTTTCAAATCTACAATTAAACACATTCAGGTCGTCAGCCAGTTGTTGGTTCCCCACAGTGTTGGGAGATGGTGTCTTGTAGTTAGTAATGTCTTTCAGGCCTCTCCACCCTGATGTAGGGTCTTTAGCTGAAAACTTGTTTTTCACCTTATCAGAATAGCTTCTTTTAGCCACTCTGATTTCCTTATTCAGTGTGTTCCTGGCCTGATTGTACAAGATTTTATCCCCACTTCTGTAAGCATCCTCTTTGGCCTGACAAAGCTGAATGATTTTTGCTGTAAACCATGGTTTGTCATTGTTGTATGTTAAATAAGTCCAAATAGGAATGCACATATCCTCACAGAAACTGATATATGATGTCACAGCCTCAAATACACTCCAATCAGTACAGTCAAAGCAGGCTTGCAGTTCCAGCTCGGCTTCATTGGTCCATCTCTTTACAGTCTTTACTACAGGTTTAGCTGATTTTAGTTTCTGCCTGTAGGTTGGAAGAAGATGAACCAGACAGTGATCAGAGAGTCCCAAAGCTGCTCTAGGGACAGAGCGATATGCATCCTTTAATGTTGTGTAGCAATGATCCAGTGTATTTCTGTCTCTGGTTGGGCATGTAATGTGCTGTCTGTATTTTGGCAGTTCACGGGTGAGACTGGCTTTGTTAAAATCGCAGAGAATAATAATAACTGAGCCCGCGTGTTGTTGCTCTGTGTCTGGGATGTGATCAGCCAGCTGTTGCAGCACTGCGTTCCACACACGTGTAGAGCAATATAAACACTCACCAGAATAAACGAGGAAAACTCCCGCGGCAAGTAGAAAGGCTTACAGTTGATAAAGAGCGCTTCCAAATTAGGACAGCACATCTTCTTTAACGTTGTTACATCTGTACACCAACTTTCATTGATTTAAAAGCATGTTCCACCGCCTCTTGTACCAATAGGGGCAGTGGTGGCTTGGCGGTTAAGTCTCTGGGTTACTGCCTAGATGGTCAGGGGTTCTAGCCCCAACACCGCCACGATGCCACCGTTGGGCCCTTGAGCAAGGCCCTTGACCCCATCCAGGGGCGCTGTATCATGGCTGACCCTGCGCTCTGACCCCAGCTTGGCTGGGATATGCAAAAACTTTGAGGGGCAGTTGTGGCTCAGTGGTTAAGGCTCTGGGTTACTGATCAGAAGGTTGGGGGTTCAAGCCCCAGCACTGCCAAGTTGCCACTGTTGGGCCCTTGAGCAAGGCCCTTGACCCTATCTGCTCCAGGGGTGCTGTATCATGGCTGACCCTGCACTCTGAACCCAGCTTAGCTGGGATATGTGAAAAAAAAAAAAAAAAAAAGAAATTCACTGTATATGTGCAAATGTGTGATAAATAAATATAATTAAATTAAAAAGCATTAAAGTATGAAACAGAATACTCATAAGACTTTGTGTAAAGCAAGGGAAGGTGTTTTTATTTTATTTAGCACATTTCATACACAATATTTATTCAAAGTGCTTCACTTTGAAATGATAAAGAGAAGAAAAAATACAAATAAGTCAATTTTTAAATAATTTAAGAACAAGAAATATAAGTAAGAATAAAAATGAATAAAAAATGTATGTGCAACACTTGTTTTTGAAGGCCCATAGCAGTGAATTACCATATCAACACTGTCCTGACATCTCTTTCCTCTTGACATTCAATTAACACGATCATCTGGGTGTGACCGCGTGTTGACACACAGGCTGTCAGATGTTTCGCTCTCAGCATTCTGGTTTAAAGGGCAGGTTATGTGTTAGGGGTTTACAAGGCATCATGGGTACAGTAGTTCTTCTGTGAGGTAGTTTGTCTCAGTGTCCTTCCACTCATTCTATTCTATACTGTAACAGTAAATCTGTGCATTTGTTACACAAAAATAGCAATTCTGTAGTCATTTACTCACCCTAATTTTGTTTCAAACTTGTATAACTTTATCTATTAAGTGGAGCACAAGCAGAGAAATGTAACAGTGACTGTAAAGTATACAGTGATCTGCGTCTGTCCACTTCCACTGTCCACTTGACTTTAATAAAAATAGTTAATTTCATATACTACCACCTAAAGAACTGTTTCAACTCACAAAGCCCAAACAGACAGACAAATAATCATTTTCTTACTGATTATTTTGTCTTATTTTACATCAGACATAGCAAAACATTCTTAAAGGGATAGTTCACCCAAAAGTTAAAATTCTCTGATCATTTACTCACCCTCATGCCATCCTGTCTGTCGGCGGCGTCCACCTACAACTCAAATTTCTGCCGCGCCATGGAGCGTAACTCGTATATTTTCCATTAAATACGACCCAAATCCTTATCAAAGGACATATATTATTTACTCTAGCCTTGTTCATTCTTTAAGAAGGGAAAAACCTTGGTAACTTGTGTGTACTGTCTACCACATGAATTGCATCGACATGCCTTGTGTTTAATAACTGTGCCATGTCCTAGCCGTGATGCGGCGTGGAGCTTCTCATCCGGTGTGCGACCCCCTTAAGACTCCAGTGGTATAATCCATGTCTTCAGAAGTGATATGATAGGTGTGGGTGAGAAACAGATCAATATTTAATTCCTTTTTTACTATAATTGTCCTCCAGCCCAGTAGGTGGCAATATGCACGAAGAATGAGAACGGCCAAAAACAAAAGAAGAAAAAATGTGAAAGTGAAAGTGGAGATTTATAGTAAAAAAGGACTTAAATATTGATCTGTTTCTCATGCACACTTATCATATCACTTCTGAAGACATGTATAGATTTTTTTTAAACATGTTAACATGTTATGTTACTCCGCTACCCTGGTTGTTAGTAACTGAACGTATTTCTGAAAAATACTTATATATGCCTCTGCATATTAACCCTCAGAGACCCAGCTTAGCGGAATTGCAACGTTTGTTTAAAGCAATTCAATCATCTAATTTTCATTAAATGTGGATAAAAACTACACATAACAACAGCTAACTCTCTGAACTGTATCACAAATACAGTTGTTGTTGTTGGGGGAAATTTTCACAGCTGGTTAAATTCACACAAAAAACACTTTTGGAACAAATTTAGCAATTTTTAAAGTTATTTGACATTGAATATGTTTTCTAAATTCCTAAATGTTTACGGATTGAAAAATGATTACATCCCCCAAAAGTATCAACTTACATATATTAAAAATGCAACACTGAGCATTAGTGGTCGAACTTTTACTATATACACACACGTGCAAACCATAGATAAACTATTCCAAATGACTTCATTTCAAAAATCGTATTCATGGTATTTATGGTATAATAAATAGAGAAGAGTATATTTTTCATATTTTGATTATACCAGCAATTATATCATCAATATCAATAGTCCTTATTAATTTTATCATTTTAAAGTCATAGTTTAAAATCATTTTTCATACATGTTTGTGTTGAATTGTGTAGTGAATTAAAAACTTCCACCCTAAATGCCCAGCATCGCAATTTGACAATTTTTTTACCAAAAAAAACACCCTTAAAAAAATGCATAAAAATGATCATTTTAATAACCAGTGGCTTCCTAAAAACACTTTAAAATTGGGGGAAAATGGTATCATTAATGGGTCTCCAAGGGTTAAAATCAACCTGGATCTTAAAATTGAAAAAATTAGCCTATATTTACTTTCTTAATAAATGTTCCTGGTCCTATTTTGAATAATATACCAGAAAATAATTATATATATATATATATATATATATATATATATATATATATATATATATATATATATATACACACACACGTATATATATATATATATATATATACGTGTGTGTGTATATATATATATACGTGTGTGTATATATATATATATATATATACACACACGTATATACTGTATATAGACACTTTACACCATCCAATGAATTCCACATGGAAAATCATGTCACATCCTCCTGTTGAATATCCTGTTTCACTCAAAAATATATCACATTAGTGAAGTAATAGATTGTGATTTTATACTAATTCATGTTTAATTGCAATTGGGAAAGACTGAAGTATTTTTACTTCCTAAAATAAAGCTCTCCAGTCATTATTGTCACTGTTGTTTGGCTGCTGTCTTCTCCTTTTACTCCTTAAATGGCATGTAAAACTTGCTAAGATGTAAATTACTGCTAAAATCAGACACAAGCATTTAGGTTTTTTATTATTCACTTTTACACTTCCATACATTTTCAAAACTCTTAGTACTAACATCACAACAGATCATCATAAAGGCAGTTTTTTCCCCAAACAAAAGTACAAAACACAAAATCACAAAGTAACTTTTTAACCACACCACATAAGTGTTTTATCTATACAGTATATATCTTTCATTGAAAGTAACTGCCTTTTATAATGCTATTAACATCAGACTTTTCATTTGCATCTGTTCTAATGGTTAATCAAGGAATTGTTTGGTATATCTATAGATTTTCAACTGGTTTGACTATTTTATGTGTTTGTAAAATATCAACATCTACAATAAACGACATGTTCAGAACAGAATAACCAAACATAATGAATTTGTTACAATATTGCCAATTTATATCATACGTAACCACTATTGTTTACAGTTTGTACCGTATGCATTCAGTGTCTGTATGAGCGTTTGCAATTCGTCAACGTAGAGCAGGATAGACTGCAAGGAAGAGGAACCAGACAATGAATTTGTATACTGGAGGCCAGTCAGAGAGGTCACAGAGGTCACAGAGGTCACAGAGGTGGGCAGCAGAGGGAAGGGCAGGATCTGGGCCACGAATGTCCACTATGTGATTCAATAAACAAAGGCCTAACTCTCATTTGTAAGTCACTTTGGTTACTGTAAGAGCATCTGCTAAATGACTAAAACTACAATAAATGTAATTACTCACCCCAATCATACTGTACTGTAACACATGTACACATGTATGCATGACATTACAGTGTACATTACTGTACTTGTTACACAATTCTTACAGTATCACATATTGACAACATACTCTGTACTGTTAGAATTGACAGGGAACATCTTAATTGATCACATCTTTTGATTACACATTGGGTTGATGTTACAGACATTATGAATTTACAGTAATGTAAATTTGGTCAGGCAGTGTAAGTGTATTTCCTAATGTGACTTTACGGTTCTGTAAAAACAATTATTCAACACATTTAAGGTTAATTTGAAACATGTATTTTTGAAACATGTCCGTTTTTGCAGTGAGTGGATCTTAAGTTCAAAATAATGAATAAACAATGTTCAAGTCAACATTATCTATATGTTTTTTATTTCTAAATTGTAAACAGTATTTTTTTAGACTGAGTTTGACATTTTAATAAAGAAAATATCTTATTTTAATCATGATCACAAAAGTTCTGTCAACTATGTTACTAAAAATACACCCCCCTGCAACAAAAAAAATGGTCTATCCCAAAACCATGTGACCAGCATCATGTGATGTCATTTTCCTCTGTGGGAGACATTTGGAACACATAAAAGCGAGTGTCAATATTTTAACTACAATACCTTATTGTCAAGGAGTATATTAATTGACCGTCAACTATGTTGGGTACATTGTTATGGTTTGCAATATTTTTATTATTTTACCTAAAATATATATTTAAATTTGACCTGATTAAAAAAATTACATGTGGTTGGCCAGGCAAGGCCTACCATTGAAATTATGAGTAAAAATTGAAGAATTGTCAACTAAGTTACACTATAGGATCAACTCTTGGGTAACATAGTTGACATGACCCTACTGTGTCCACTAATGATAGCGAATTAATTTCCATAGATCCGTTTTTTTGTCATAATTTAAGCATGTACATATCAGAGGACACTGATGGTGTGTGTGCCCTCGTGCATGTGTGTGCGTGCATGAGTGTGAATCATGATGATCAGGGATTAAGGGACATTTAACTGATTTTACAAAATTAACTATATACTGTTACTTTGCAAGTTAAAACAGAGCTCTTCTTATGTAAATGGTGTCATTGTATTTTGTGAATAAAGCAGGATATTGCTTTTTCAAATATGTTACTTTCACTGTCAACTATGTTGCAGCTGATTTGTTTTTCTTTGCTTTTACATTTCAAATATCAAAAATGCTGCTTCTGATATCCTTCAAGGTATATTTTACATCCACAAAGGTTAGAGTTTTGCATAACATCTCTTAAAACAACCAAAATTATATGTAAGGCAGATTTATGATAAAATAAAAAAAATTACTGTCTCTAGTGACCGTGCTGAAAATATCACAAGAATGTCTGCAAAAACATACATTTCTTACAGTTATTTTAAAGGCATTACTGCACATATGGCAGAATAGACAAAAGAACACTTAATTATGTGTGTTACTTGAAGTGTAGCATTTAATCAGTGTCTGTAATAGCATGCAGTTTTTCCGTAACATAGTTGACAAACTCACTAGGGAAACCATCCATCAAAAAGGTGTTTAATGCTTAAGTTTTGCAACTAGTGATTATGTTACATTGAAGAAATATATTTACTTAAACCAGTAGTTGTTTTACTGAGAAAGCACTTTGTTTTTGTACTTTATTGTTGACATGAAATGTACCCCCAGTTATAGAATGAGCCCCAAATGTTCTCATTACACGTCACAATAATATGTTCTGAAACAGTGATTATATGGAAGGAAACATGTACAACCCTGATGAAAGAATGTTAGGAAGTTTTTAAAAGAACGACTAGTTGTGTTACAAGTGTGATCAGTTTGGTGTTTTGTACTAAGAGTTTTGAAAAATAACCACTTGCATGTGAAAATAGCACCAAAGCATTTAAAAAAAAAAAAAAAAAACTAATGACAGCAGTATGGGATATAAATATTCTAATAGACTTACTTTAGGTGTATCTGGCTTGCAGCACCAGTCCACTTTGAATCCAGGTGTGAAAAGGGTTTGTTATGGCATGACTTCAGTTTGGCAGGTGAGAGAAAGTGAGCGAGAGCGTATCAAGTGCGATCACTGCTTGAACGGAGTCGTTTGCTCTCGTTCTCACGTCGCAGAAGAGGCAGAATTAATGACACATTTGTCGCACTTCTTTTCCAGATTAGATTACTGAACTAATTCCAGGGTGAGACTCGCAAGGCAGAGCATGATCCCTCCATTAGCGATATCACTGATGGTTTTAGCAGCAATTAATTGTCAATCAATTAATGAGGAAAGATCAGAGTTATAGCAGCGACCTAATGGAAAATCAAAAGAGAACATGGACTTAAAATCTCTTTTAAATCACTCTTTTAATATATATAAATATATGATGTCAAAGCCTTCTTTCTCTTTAAAAGGTAATTATCTTTCATCCATAATGTTCATGAAAAATGAAAAATCTTTTAAATATTACATAGAAAACAAAAATACACTCTTTGTATATATATATATTTCTTCCCTAATGTAATTTATTTTACATGTAATTAGTCATTTCTACAACAAAAATGCACGCTAATGTCATTTATACGGCGATGTTGCTGATTAATACCAGCTGTGCTTGAATTTGCGACCTTGTAATTGTGTCGCAAGTGTTTGATTCAGTGGATTCTTGTTAGGGAGTGAGATGAGACTCGCCCTTACATTTTCCCTGGCAATATTTCCGCAGTCAAGTCATGTGACAAATGATACATTTCTTTTGAGTCTGTCTTTTTCGGTGAATCATTCAAACTGTCTAGTAAAGTAGTCTTTTAGTCCGAATCATTCTGACAGCTCACTGGCCAAGCCCCGACCTAGAACGGGTACTTTAGGGTGGCAATGACAAAGCTGAGGTGCAAGAGATGAAGAAGGTCTTCATTGCGAATGACTGTACTGCAGGTTAACACATTTTTTAACCTTAAAAGTATCAAAACGTGCACACAAAAGAATTTAAAGTACAAAATTTAGACGTAATTTTCTTTACGGTAAAATTTAGTCACCAAGTTGGCTGAAAGTGTGAAAAAGTGCATTTTAAACTATGATTACCATGGTAAAATGGGTTGTGAACGCCGTTTTATGTTGACAGATTAATGAGAATGACATGTGTCTGTATCCTGTTTAGTCTTTATAAAACCCTCAAGACAGAATAATAACAAATGATGCACTCACTTTATATAAGGTGTCTTTAACTACTGTGCATGTAAGTATTTGATAAAATGTACTTATTTTGTACATGTGTTGTTGCATTGTATTTACATTTAAAGTGCCTAAATTAAATTATATCTGTAGTTACACTGTTAACCTTACCCCTACCCCTAAGCCTACCCCAACCCCTTATCCTAAAACCTAACGCTAAGTCTAACCCCCAATCCTTACTCTAACCCCTAACTCAACCCTTACCCCAAACCCTTACCCCAAACCCTTACCCCTAAACCTAACCCAACCCTTACCCCAAGACCTTACCTACATCCTAACCCCTAACTCTAACCCCAATCCTTACTCTAACCCCTAACTCAACCCTTATCCCTTACCCCTAAACATAAACCAACCCTTACCTCAAACCCTTACCCTAAACCCTAACCCTTAACTCTAACCCCCAGTCCTCACTCTAACCCCTAACTCAACCCTCACCCCAAACCCTTACCCCTAAACCTAACCCAACCCTTACCCCAAGACCTTACCTACATCCTAACCCCTAACTCTAACCCCAATCCTTACTCTAACCCCTAACTCAACCCTTATCCCTTACCCCTAAACATAAACCAACCCTTACCTCAAACCCTTACCCTAAACCCTAACCCTTAACTCTAACCCCCAGTCCTCACTCTAACCCCTAACTCAACCCTCACCCCAAACCCTTACCCCTAACCCTAACCCAACCTTTACCCCAAGCCCTTACCCTAAACCCTAAACCCTAACCCCTAACTCTAACCCCCAATCCTTACTCTAACCCTTAACTCAACCATTACCCCAAACCCTTACCCCTAAACCTAACCCAACCATTACCCCAAGACCTTACCTACATCCTAACCCCTAACTCTAACCCCCAATCATTACTCTAACCCCTAACTCAACCCTTACCCCTAAACCTAGCCCAACCCTTACCCCAAGACCTTACCTACATCCTAACCCCTAACTCTAACCCCAATCCTTACTCTAACCCCTAACTCAACCCTTATCCCTTACCCCTAAACATAAACCAACACTTACCTCAAACACTTACCCTAAACCTAACCCTTAATTCTAACCCCCAGTCCTCACTCTAACCCCTAACTCAACCCTCACCCCAAACCCTTACCCCTAACCCTAAACCAACCTTTACCCCAAGCCCTTACCCTAAACCCTAAACCCTAACCCCTAACTCTAACCCCCAATCCTTAATCTAACCCCTAACTCAACCATTACTCCAAACCATTAACCCTAAACCTAACCCAACCCTTAACCCAAGCCCTTACCTACATCCTAACCCCTAACTCTAACCCCCAATCCTTACTCTAACCCCTAACTCAACCCTTACTCCTTACCCCTAAACATAAACCAACCCTTACCTCAAACACTTACCCTAAACCCTAACCCCTAACTCTAACCCCCAGTCCTCACTCTAACCCCTTACTCAACCCTCACCCCAAACCCTTACCCCTAACCCTAACCCAAACTTTACCCCAAGTCCTTACCCAAAACCCTAAACCCTAAACCCTAACTCTAACCCCCAATCCTTACTCTAACCCAAAACTCAACCCTTACCCCTAAACCTAAACCAACCCTTACCCCAAACACTTACCCTAAACCCTAACCCCTAACTCTAACCCCAGTCCTCACTCTAAACCCTAACTCAACCCTCACCCCAAACCCTAACCCAGCCTTTACCCCAAGCTCTTACCCTAAACACTAACCCCTAACTCTAACCCCCAATCCTTACTCTAAACCCTAACTCAACCCTTACCCCAAACCCAAACCCTTACCCCTAAACCTAACCCAACCTTTACCCCAAGCCCTTACCCTAAACCCTAAACCCTAACCCCTAACTCTAACCCCCAATCATTACTCTAACCCCTAACTCAACCCTTATCCCAAACCATTAACCCTAAACCTAACCCAACCCTTACCCCAAGCCCTTACCTACATCCTAACCCCTAACTCTAACCCCCAATCCTTACTCTAACCCCTAACTCAACCCTTACCCCTTACCCCTAAACATAAACCAACCCTTACCTCAAACCCTTACCCTAAACCTTAACCCCTAACTCTAACCCCCAGTCCTCACTCTAACCCCTTACTCAACCCTCACCCCAAACCCTTACCCCAACCCTAACCCAACCTTTACCCCAAGCCCTTACCCTAAACCCTAAACCCTAACCCCTAACTCTAACCCCCAATCCTTACTCTAACCCATAACTCAACCCTTACCCCTAAACCTAAACCAACCCTTACCCCAAACACTTACCCTAAACCCTAAC